>NC_047054.1:35061528-35216339 GCF_011762595.2 Tursiops truncatus | reverse complement strand
GAAGGGCTTGCATCTCATGGAAAAATGTGTACGTCGCCGAGATGGAGGCGCGCTCTTGACACCATTTTCCTCTGCCCGTTTACCCACAAGTGTTTTTTACTCGATCCTGGGCTGCTGGTGAACGCTTGGCAGTCCGCATCAACCCTGAGCCCTTCCTGAAGTTTTGATTCGTAGCTGGGTAACTCGGGCTTCGAGGCTTAGAAGACCGAAAAACGAACGTTTTTCGCTGTGGGCGAGCCTTTGACCGGAGGCAATACGCCTTGTGCTTGGGGCGGGGCTAGCAAGAACGTTTACACACTGGGTTTTTACCTTTTACCCTAAGCTGGGGGGTCCCTTTTGTGCTGCAGCAGGCGGAGAGAACCCGCGGAGAGAGAACAGCTGCGAAGTGGAATGCACGAACAGTCACCTCGATACCAGCCCCGGGGTCCCAAGCAGCGAGGGGTGGAAAACAGGCAGCAGTGGCCTCACACCAGTGGGGCCACATCATCGAAAGGTGAGGAACCAAGCACGTGTGGCCTGAAACCAGAGGACCCACACCAACAAGGGGCTGGGAGTGAGAGGAAGGAGGAGCCTCACAACAGAAGGTCCATGGAATAAAAATATTTAGGAATCCAGAAGTTGGAACCCCTCAACAGGCGGACAGGAGCACCGAAGCTATGGGATCCTCGATACCAGCCCCGGGGTCCCAAGCAGCGATCCTTCCCCGGAGGGTACTTAACCCACCCAGGGATTCAAGCAGGGAGTTCGCCTTGTCCAACTCGCACAGGAGACTGGCATGAGATGTAGGGCTCATCTACTTGCGTTCACACTACGTGCGTGGCCCGGAGAAGTTCTCACGGAGCCGAATCCAGCACCCTTCCTCCACCACGTGTGTACACAAAGGAGCGCCGGGCAGTGGGTGTTCTCAGGCCAAGAGAGAAGCCCTTGTTCTGTGCTGCACCTGCTGGGTGGTTCAAAGGTTTTCTGACCTTCCGGCTCTGGAAGCTTCTCAGAGCTGAGGCTACGCCTGGCTGCGAAAGCAGAGAGGCGTAGAGGCCTTTCCCACTGAAGGCGTGGGCCTGTTTCCCATGGAGAAAGTGTACGTCGCCCAACCCCCACCCCCACCCCACCTCACCCCACCCCACCCCAACCCGCCCCCAGCTGGAGGCGTGCGGGTTGACACCATTTTGTCCTGCCCATGGAAAATACAAAGAGGCGTCCACGATTTGGGCTGTCTGGTGAAAGAATTTTGAATCGGCGGCACCCTGAGTACCTTTCCCGAAGTTTGCTTCCTAGCTGGTTAAACTCGGCATTCAGAGGCGAGATGAGAACAAACTTGCTCCGCGTGCGGCGAAGTGCCTTGATGCCCTGCCCTAAACGTTTGTGCTTCTGGCCAGCGTCACGCAAGTACTTTGACACGTAGGATTCTCACTTTTACTCCAAGCTGTCCCTGTTGGCTGAAGCAGTCGGCGATGTCTGTATCGCAGCCTGGGAGGCCGGGCGTTGGGGGAGTCTGCCAAGTGACTGGCCTCCATTACAGCTAACTGAGAAACTGCGTCGAAGCTTTCGGGAGCCTCTTACAGGGAATGGTTGCAGTTCGGAATTGGAGACGGTGCTGGCAAACGTCAGCAAGCTCCTCTCCTCGGAGGGCTCTTGGTGTGCCGACTCCTAACAGCCACCACGGTCCCCAGCTCGTGAACGGTCCCATTGCGAGCCGGTCTCGTCCGTGAAAGAGCCACGTGAGGCTGATCTCCAACAGTCGGGGCTCCACACCTGGAGCCTCTGGGACAGGGCAGTCCTGAGCCGATGTGCCCACCAGGGGACGCGACCGATGTTTACGTACCACAGGAAAGCGCATCAAGGCCTCGTGTTCTCTCCATGAAATGAACGTGAGCTTGAAGGGTGATGCGTCAGCGTGCACTGTGAACAGCTCGCTGGTACGCCTGTCTTTGCCCCCTCTCACGGTCTCACGCACCCGGGCTCAGTTCCGTGTAGGAATGCTGAGTGGGAGCGCCAGCCTCGCTTCTGGACTCTAAAGCCTTCCACCCCCTAATGGCAGGTTGTGTGTGTCTCTCACGTGGGGGAGGAATGAGGTCGCCCACAGAGGTTCTGCCATGAAAGCTCTAAAGACGCACGCTGCTGAGGCGCTTGCTCCTCATGGAGCGTCCCCGAAGGCCAGAAGAATGCCGAAGCTCTCTTTCAAAGCTGCCGGACGCTCCGCCGTTCTAGGCCTGAGATACGGACCTTGTGACGGCACTGTAACCCCGCGAGATTCAGGAGACATCGCCACAGTGCGAGTGGCAATCCGGAAGGAAGAACCTTCAAGGCGGAGTGTCCTTTCCTGTACAAAACGGCGCCCAAGTGGCTGAGGCAGGGAGCATTTTCCTTCACAGAACCGGCATCCTCGTATGCCTGTGGGTTACTCTAAAGAAACGACACTGTGAGCAACCTCTTCGAAAAGGCCTTCGCAAGCGACTTGGAGACAGCAGCAGCGCAGTGGAGGCACAGACCACTATCCTAGAGAGCAGCACAGTGTCTCTAGCAGCGATCGCTTCCCGGAGGATACTTAAGCCACACCGAGATTCCAGCAGGGAGTTTTGCCTTATAGCAGTACAACTCACTCAAGAAAGAGGGATGAGGGGTAGGGCTAATCTACGTGCGCTCACGCTCTGTGTCCCCGAGAAGGTTTCACGGAGCAGAATGCATCACCGACCGCTACCGCGTGTGTGCCCCAAAGAAGCCCTGCGCCGTGGGTGTTCTCAGGCCGACAGCGAAGACCTAGGTGTGTGCTGCACCCGCGCTCGGTGGTTCACACGTTGCGTGACCCTGTGCCTTTGGAAGATGTTCAGAGCGGGTGGCACCTGCGTGCTGCGAGCGCAAGAGGTGTAGAGTGTAGAGGCCTTTCACACTGGAGGAAGGGCTTGCATCTCATGGAGAAAATGTGTACGTCGCCCGGGAGATGGAGGCGCGCTCTTGACACCATTTCCTCTGCCCGTTTAAAACACAAGTGTTTGTACTCGATCTGGGCTGCCTGGTGAAACGCTTGGCAGTCCGCATCACCCTGAGCACCTTTCCTGAAGTTTTGATTCGTAGCTGGGTAAACTCGGGCTTCAGAGGCTTAGATGAGACCAAACGTGTTCAGCTTGTGGCGAAAGCCTTTGACCGGAGGCATATACGCTTGTGCTTGGGGCGAGGGCTAGGCAAGAACGTTTACACACTGGGTTTTTATCTTTACCCTAAGCTGTCCCTTTTGGCTGCAGCAGGCGGAGAGAACCCGCGGAGAGAGAACAGCTGCGAAGTGGATGCACGGAACAGTCACCTCGATACCAGCCCCGGGGTCCCAAGCAGCGAGGGGATGGAAAACAGGCAGCAGTGGCCTCACACCAGTGGGGCCACATCATCGAAAGGTGAGGAACCAAGCACGTGTGGCCTGAAACCAGAGGACCCACACCAACAAGGGGCTGGGAGTGAGAGGAAGGAGGAGCCTCACAACAGAAGGTCCATGGAATAAAAATATTTAGGAATCCAGAAGTTGGAACCCCTCAACAGGCGGACAGGAGCACCGAAGCTATGGGATCCTCGATACCAGCCCGGGGTCCCAAGCAGCGATCCTTCCCGGAGGGTACTTAACCCACCCAGGGATTCAAGCAGGGAGTTCGCCTTGTCCAACTCGCACAGGAGACTGGCATGAGATGTAGGGCTCATCTACTTGCGTTCACACTACGTGCGTGGCCCGGAGAAGTTCTCACGGAGCCGAATCCAGCACCCTTCCTCCACCACGTGTGTACACAAAGGAGCGCCGGGCAGTGGGTGTTCTCAGGCCAAGAGAGAAGCCCTTGTTCTGTGCTGCACCTGCTGGGTGGTTCAAAGGTTTTCTGACCTTCCGGCTCTGGAAGCTTCTCAGAGCTGAGGCTACGCCTGGGCTGCGAAAGCAGAGAGGCGTAGAGGCCTTTCACACTGAAGGCGTGGGCCTGTTTCCCATGGAGAAAGTGTACGTCGCCCAACCCCCACCCCCACCCCACCCCACCCCACCCCACCCCAACCCGCCCCCAGCTGGAGGCGTGCGGGTTGACACCATTTTGTCCTGCCCATGGAAAATACAAAGAGGCGTCCACGATTTGGGCTGTCTGGTGAAAGAATTTTGAATCGGCGGCACCCTGAGTACCTTTCCCGAAGTTTGCTTCCTAGCTGGTTAAACTCGGCATTCAGAGGCGAGATGAGAACAAACTTGCTCCGCGTGCGGCGAAGTGCCTTGATGCCCTGCCCTAAACGTTTGTGCTTCTGGCCAGCGTCACGCAAGTACTTTGACACGTAGGATTCTCACTTTTACTCCAAGCTGTCCCTGTTGGCTGAAGCAGTCGGCGTGTCTGTATCGCAGCCCGGGAGGCCGGGCGTTGGGGGAGTCTGCCAAGTGACTGGCCTCCATTTACAGCTAACTGAGAAACTGCGTCGAAGCTTTCGGGAGCCTCTTACAGGGAATGGTTGCAGTTCGGAATTGGAGACGGTGCTGGCAAACGTCAGCAGCTCCTCTCCCTCGGAGGGCTCTTGGTGTGCCGACTCCTAACAGCCACCACGGCCCCCCAGCTCGTGAACGGTCCCATTGCGAGCCGGTCTCGTCCGTGAAAGAGCCACGTGAGGCTGATCTCCAACAGTCGGGCTCCACACCTGGAGCCTCTGGGACAGGGCAGTCCTGAGCCGATGTGCCCACCAGGGGACGCGACCGATGTTTACGTACCACAGGAAAGCGCATCAAGGCCTCGTGTTCTCTCCATGAAATGAACGTGAGCTTGAAGGGTGATGCGTCAGCGTGCACTGTGAACAGCTCGCTGGTACGCCTGTCTTTGCCCCCTCTCACGGTCTCACGCACCCGGGCTCAGTTCCGTGTAGGAATGCTGAGTGGGAGCGCCAGCCTCGCTTCTGGACTCTAAAGCCTTCCACCCCTAATGGCAGGTTGTGTGTGTCTCTCACGTGGGGGGAGGAATGAGGTCGCCCACAGAGGTTCTGCCATGAAAGCTCTAAAGACGCACGCTGCTGAGGCGCTTGCTCCTCCTGGAGCGTCCCCGAAGGCCAGAAGAATGCCGAAGCTCTCTTTTCAAAGCTGCCGGACGCTCCGCCGTTCTAGGCCTGAGATACGGACCTTGTGACGGCACTGTAACCCCGCGAGATTCAGGAGACATCGCCACAGTGCGAGTGGCAATCCGGAAGGAAGAACCTTCAAGGCGGAGTGTCCTTTCCTGTACAAAACGGCGCCCAAGTGGCTGAGGCAGGGAGCATTTTCCTTCACAGAACCGGCATCCTCGTATGCCTGTGGGTTACTCTAAAGAAACGACCACTGTGAGCAACCTCTTCGAAAAGGCCTTCGCAAGCGACTTGGAGACCGCAGCAGCGCAGTGGAGGCACAGACCACTATCCTAGAGAGCAGCACAGTGTCTCTAGCAGCGATCGCTTCCCGGAGGATACTTAAGCCACACCGAGATTCCAGCAGGGAGTTTTGCCTTATAGCAGTACAACTCACTCAAGAAAGAGGGATGAGGGGTAGGGCTAATCTACGTGCGCTCACGCTCTGTGTCCCGAGAAGGTTTCCACGGAGCAGAATGCATCACCGACCGCTACGCGTGTGTGCCCCAAAGAAGCCCTGCGCCGTGGGTGTTCTCAGGCCGACAGCGAAGACCTAGGTGTGTGCTGCACCCGCGCTCGGTGGTTCACACGTTGCGTGACCCTGTGCCTTTGAAGATGTTCAGAGCGGGTGGCACCTGCGTGCTGCGAGCGCAAGAGGTGTAGAGTGTAGAGGCCTTTCACACTGGAGGAAGGGCTTGCATATCATGGAGAAAATGTGTACGTCGCCCGGGAGATGGAGGCGCGCTCTTGACACCATTTCCTCTGCCCGTTTAAAACACAAGTGTTTGTACTCGATCTGGGCTGCCTGGTGAAACGCTTGGCAGTCCGCATCACCCGTGAGCACCTTTCCTGAAGTTTTGATTCGTAGCCTGGTAAACTCGGGCTTCAGAGGCTTAGATGAGACCAAACGTGTTCAGCTTGTGGCGAAAGCCTTTGACCGGAGGCATATACGCTTGTGCTTGGGGCGAGGGCTAGGCAAGAACGTTTACACACTGGGTTTTTTATCTTTACCCTAAGCTGTCCCTTTTGGCTGCAGCAGGCGGAGAGAAACCCGCGGAGAGAGAACAGCTGCGAAGTGGATGCACGGAACAGTCACCTCGATACCAGCCCCGGGGTCCCAAGCAGCGAGGGGATGGAAAACAGGCAGCAGTGCCTCACACCAGTGGGGCCACAATCATCGAAAGGTGAGGAACCAAGCACGTGTGGCCTGAAACCAGAGGACCCACACCAACAAGGGGCTGGGAGTGAGAGGAAGGAGGAGCTCACAACAGAAGGTCCATGGAATAAAAATATTTAGGAATCCAGAAGTTGGAACCCCTCAACAGGCGGACAGGAGCACCGAAGCTATGGGATCCTCGATACCAGCCCCGGGGTCCCAAGCAGCGATCCTTCCCCGGAGGGTACTTACCCACCCAGGGATTCAAGCAGGGAGTTCGCCTTGTCCAACTCGCACAGGAGACTGGCATGAGATGTAGGGCTCATCTACTGCGTTCACACTACGTGCGTGGCCCGGAGAAGTTCTCACGGAGCCGAATCCAGCACCCTTCCTCCACCACGTGTGTACACAAAGGAGCGCCGGGCAGTGGGTGTTCTCAGGCCAAGAGAGAAGCCCTTGTTCTGTGCTGCACCTGCTGGGTGGTTCAAAGGTTTTCTGACCTTCCGGCTCTGGAAGCTTCTCAGAGCTGAGGCTACGCCTGGGCTGCGAAAGCAGAGAGGCGTAGAGGCCTTTCACACTGAAGGCGTGGGCCTGTTTTCCCATGGAGAAAGTGTACGTCGCCCAACCCCCACCCCCACCCCACCCCACCCCACCCCACCCCAACCCGCCCCAGCTGGAGGCGTGCGGGTTGACACCATTTTGTCCTGCCCATGGAAAATACAAAGAGGCGTCCACGATTTGGGCTGTCTGGTTGAAAGAATTTTGAATCGGCGGCACCCTGAGTACCTTTCCCGAAGTTTGCTTCCTAGCTGGTTAAACTCGGCATTCAGAGGCGAGATGAGAACAAACTTGCTCCGCGTGCGGCGAAGTGCCTTGATGCCCTGCCCTAAACGTTTGTGCTTCTGGCCAGCGTCACGCAAGTACTTTGACACGTAGGATTCTCACTTTTACTCCAAGCTGTCCCTGTTGGCTGAAGCAGTCGGCGTGTCTGTATCGCAGCCCGGGAGGCCGGGCGTTGGGGGAGTCTGCCAAGTGACTGGCCTCCATTTACAGCTAACTGAGAAACTTGCGTCGAAGCTTTCGGGAGCCTCTTACAGGGAATGGTTGCAGTTCGGAATTGGAGACGGTGCTGCAAACGTCAGCAGCTCCTCTCCCTCGGAGGGCTCTTGGTGTGCCGACTCCTAACAGCCACCACGGTCCCCAGCTCGTGAACCGGTCCCATTGCGAGCCGGTCTCGTCCGTGAAAGAGCCACGTGAGGCTGATCTCCAACAGTCGGGCTCCACACCTGGAGCCTCTGGGACAGGGCAGTCCTGAGCCGATGTGCCCACCAGGGGACGCGACCGATGTTTACGTACCACAGGAAAGCGCATCAAGGCCTCGTGTTCTCTCCATGAAATGAACGTGAGCTTGAAGGGTGATGCGTCAGCGTGCACTGTGAACAGCTCGCTGGTACGCCTGTCTTTGCCCCCTCTCACGGTCTCACGCACCCGGGCTCAGTTCCGTGTAGGAATGCTGAGTGGGAGCGCCAGCCTCGCTTCTGGACTCTAAAGCCTTCCACCCCCTAATGGCAGGTTGTGTGTGTCTCTCACGTGGGGGGAGGAATGAGGTCGCCCACAGAGGTTCTGCCATGAAAGCTCTAAAGACGCACGCTGCTGAGGCGCTTGCTCCTCCTGGAGCGTCCCCGAAGGCCAGAAGAATGCCGAAGCTCTCTTTCAAAGCTGCCGGACGCTCCGCCGTTCTAGGCCTGAGATACGGACCTTGTGACGGCACTGTAACCCCGCGAGATTCAGGAGACATCGCCACAGTGCGAGTGGCAATCCGGAAGGAAGAACCTTCAAGGCGGAGTGTCCTTTCCTGTACAAAACGGCGCCCAAGTGGCTGAGGCAGGGAGCATTTTCCTTCACAGAACCGGCATCCTCGTATGCCTGTGGGTTACTCTAAAGAAACGACACTGTGAGCAACCTCTTCGAAAAGGCCTTCGCAAGCGACTTGGAGACAGCAGCAGCGCAGTGGAGGCACAGACCACTATCCTAGAGAGCAGCACAGTGTCTCTAGCAGCGATCGCTTCCCGGAGGATACTTAAGCCACACCGAGATTCCAGCAGGGAGTTTTGCCTTATAGCAGTACAACTCACTCAAGAAAGAGGGATGAGGTGTAGGGCTAATCTACGTGCGCTCACGCTCTGTGTCCCCGAGAAGGTTTCACGGAGCAGAATGCATCACCGACCGCTACCGCGTGTGTGCACCAAAGAAGCCCTGCGCCGTGGGTGTTCTCAGGCCGACAGCGAAGACCTAGGTGTGTGCTGCACCCGCGCTCGGTGGTTCACACGTTGCGTGACCCTGTGCCTTTGGAAGATGTTCAGAGCGGGTGGCACCTGCGTGCTGCGAGCGCAAGAGGTGTAGAGTGTAGAGGCCTTTCACACTGGAGGAAGGGCTTGCATCTCATGGAGAAAATGTGTACGTCGCCCGGGAGATGGAGGCGCGCTCTTGACACATTTCCTCTGCCCGTTTAAAAACACAAGTGTTTGTACTCGATCTGGGCTGCCTGGTGAAACGCTTGGCAGTCCGCATCACCCTGAGCACCTTTCCTGAAGTTTGATTCGTAGCTGGGTAAACTCGGGCTTCAGAGGCTTAGATGAGACCAAACGTGTTCAGCTTGTGGCGAAAGCCTTTGACCGGAGGCATATACGCTTGTGCTTGGGGCGAGGGCTAGGCAAGAACGTTTACACACTGGGTTTTTATCTTTACTCCTAAGCTGTCCCTTTTGGCTGCAGCAGGCGGAGAGAACCGCGGAGAGAGAAACAGCTGCGAAGTGGATGCACGGAACAGTCACCTCGATACCAGCCCCGGGGTCCCAAGCAGCGAGGGGATGGAAAACAGGCAGCAGTGGCCTCACACCAGTGGGCACATCATCGAAAGGTGAGGAACCAAGCACGTGTGGCCTGAAACCAGAGGACCCACACCAACAAGGGGCTGGGAGTGAGAGGAAGGAGGAGCCTCACAACAGAAGGTCCATGGATAAAAATATTTAGGAATCCAGAAGTTGGAACCCCTCAACAGGCGGACAGGAGCACCGAAGCTATGGGATCCTCGATACCAGCCCCGGGGTCCCAAGCAGCGATCCTTCCCCGGAGGGTACTTAACCCACCCAGGGATTCAAGCAGGGAGTTCGCCTTGTCCAACTCGCACAGGAGACTGGCATGAGATGTAGGGCTCATCTACTTGCGTCACACTACGTGCGTGGCCCGGAGAAGTTCTCACGGAGCCGAATCCAGCACCCTTCCTCCACCACGTGTGTACACAAAGGAGCGCCGGGCAGTGGGTGTTCTCAGGCCAAGAGAGAAGCCCTTGTTCTGTGCTGCACCTGCTGGGTGGTTCAAAGGTTTTCTGACCTTCCGGCTCTGGAAGCTTCTCAGAGCTGAGGCTACGCCTGGGCTGCGAAAGCAGAGAGGCGTAGAGGCCTTTCACACTGAAGGCGTGGGCCTGTTTCCCATGGAGAAAGTGTACGTCGCCCAACCCCCCCCCCCCCCCCCCCCCCACCCCCCCCCCCCCCCCCCCCCCCCCAGCTGGAGGCGTGCGGGTTGACACCATTTTTGTCCTGCCCATGGAAAATACAAAGAGGCGTCCACGATTTGGGCTGTCTGGTGAAAGAATTTTGAATCGGCGGCACCCTGAGTACCTTTCCCGAAGTTGCGTCCTAGCTGGTTAAACTCGGCATTCAGAGGCGAGATGAGAACAAACTTGCTCCGCGTGCGGCGAAGTGCCTTGATGCCCTGCCCTAAACGTTTGTGCTTCTGGCCAGCGTCACGCAAGTACTTTGACACGTAGGATTCTCACTTTTACTCCAAGCTGTCCCTGTTGGCTGAAGCAGTCGGCGTGTCCTGTATCGCAGCCTGGGAGGCCGGGCGTTGGGGAGTCTGCCAAGTGACTGGCCTCCATTTACAGCTAACTGAGAAACTGCGTCGAAGCTTTCGGGAGCCTCTTACAGGGAATGGTTGCAGTTCGGAATTGGAGACGGTGCTGGCAAACGTCAGCAGCTCCTCTCCCTCGGAGGGCTCTTGGTGTGCCGACTCCTAACAGCCACCACGGTCCCCAGCTCGTGAACGGTCCCATTGCGAGCCGGTCTCGTCCGTGAAAGAGCCACGTGAGGCTGATCTCCAACAGTCGGGCTCCACACCTGGAGCCTCTGGGACAGGGCAGTCCTGAGCCGATGTGCCCACCAGGGGACGCGACCGATGTTTACGTACCACAGGAAAGCGCATCAAGGCCTCGTGTTCTCTCCATGAAATGAACGTGAGCTTGAAGGGTGATGCGTCAGCGTGCACTGTGAACAGCTCGCTGGTACGCCTGTCTTTGCCCCCTCTCACGGTCTCACGCACCCGGGCTCAGTTCCGTGTAGGATGCTGAGTGGGGAGCGCCAGCCTCGCTTCTGGACTCTAAAGCCTTCCACCCCCTAATGGCAGGTTGTGTGTGTCTCTCACGTGGGGGGAGGAATGAGGTCGCCCACAGAGGTTCTGCCATGAAAGCTCTAAAGACGCACGCTGCTGAGGCGCTTGCTCCTCCTGGAGCGTCCCCGAAGGCCAGAAGAATGCCGAAGCTCTCTTTTCAAAGCTGCCGGACGCTCCGCCGTTCTAGGCCTGAGATACGGACCTTGTGACGGCACTGTAACCCCGCGAGATTCAGGAGACATCGCCACAGTGCGATGGCAATCCGGAAGGAAGAACCTTCAAGGCGGAGTGTCCTTTCCTGTACAAAACGGCGCCCAAGTGGCTGAGGCAGGGAGCATTTTCCTTCACAGAACCGGCATCCTCGTATGCCTGTGGGTTACTCTAAAGAAACGACACTGTGAGCAACCTCTTCGAAAAGGCCTTCGCAAGCGACTTGGAGACCGCAGCAGCGCAGTGGAGGCACAGACCACTATCCTAGAGAGCAGCACAGTGTCTCTAGCAGCGATCGCTTCCCGGAGGATACTTAAGCCACACCGAGATTCCAGCAGGGAGTTTTGCCTTATAGCAGTACAACTCACTCAAGAAAGAGGGATGAGGGGTAGGGCTAATCTACGTGCGCTCACGCTCTGTGTCCCCGAGAAGGTTTCACGGAGCAGAATGCATCACCGACCGCTACCGCGTGTGTGCCCCCAAAGAAGCCCTGCGCCGTGGGTGTTCTCAGGCCGACAGCGAAGACCTAGGTGTGTGCTGCACCCGCGCTCGGTGGTTCACACGTTGCGTGACCCTGTGCCTTTGGAAGATGTTCAGAGCGGGTGGCACCTGCGTGCTGCGAGCGCAAGAGGTGTAGAGTGTAGAGGCCTTTCACACTGGAGGAAGGGCTTGCATCTCATGGAGAAAATGTGTACGTCGCCCGGGAGATGGAGGCGCGCTCTTGACACCATTTCCTCTGCCCGTTTAAAACACAAGTGTTTGTACTCGATCTGGGCTGCCTGGTGAAACGCTTGGCAGTCCGCATCACCCTGAGCACCTTTCCTGAAGTTTTGATTCGTAGCTGGGTAAACTCGGGCTTCAGAGGCTTAGATGAGACCAAACGTGTTCAGCTTGTGGCGAAAGCCTTTGACCGGAGGCATATACGCTTGTGCTTGGGGCGAGGGCTAGGCAAGAACGTTTACACACTGGGTTTTTATCTTTACCCTAAGCTGTCCCTTTTGGCTGCAGCAGGCGGAGAGAACCCGCGGAGAGAGAACAGCTGCGAAGTGGATGCACGGAACAGTCACCTCGATACCAGCCCCGGGGTCCCAAGCAGCGAGGGGATGGAAAACAGGCAGCAGTGGCCTCACACCAGTGGGGCCACATCATCGAAAGGTGAGGAACCAAGCACGTGTGGCCTGAAACCAGAGGACCCACACCAACAAGGGGCTGGGAGTGAGAGGAAGGAGGAGCCTCACAACAGAAGGTCCATGGAATAAAAATATTTAGGAATCCAGAAGTTGGAACCCCTCAACAGGCGGACAGGAGCACCGAAGCTATGGGATCCTCAATACCAGCCCCGGGGTCCCAAGCAGCGATCCTTCCCCGGAGGGTACTTAACCCACCCAGGGATTCAAGCAGGGAGTTCGCCTTGTCCAACTCGCACAGGAGACTGGCATGAGATGTAGGGCTCATCTACTTGCGTTCACACTACGTGCGTGGCCCGGAGAAGTTCTCACGGAGCCGAATCCAGCACCCTTCCTCCACCACGTGTGTACACAAAGGAGCCCGGGGCAGTGGGTGTTCTCAGGCCAAGAGAGAAGCCCTTGTTCTGTGCTGCACCTGCTGGGTGGTTCAAAGGTTTTCTGACCTTCCGGCTCTGGAAGCTTCTCAGAGCTGAGGCTACGCCTGGGCTGCGAAAGCAGAGAGGCGTAGAGGCCTTTCACACTGAAGGCGTGGGCCTGTTTCCCATGGAGAAAGTGTACGTCGCCCAACCCCCACCCCCACCCCACCTCACCCCACCCCAACCCGCCCCCAGCTGGAGGCGTGCGGGTTGACACCATTTTGTCCTGCCCATGGAAAATACAAAGAGGCGTCCACGATTTGGGCTGTCTGGTGAAAGAATTTTGAATCGGCGGCATTTTCTGATGTGCGCCTAGTGGTGCGAGGACACTCCTGCCAGGTTCCCATCCTCAGGGGGATGTGGGCCTTGTGCTCTGAGGTCCCAACGGCTGGGTTGCTCACGGTTCCATGGTGTGGGCCCTCTTGTGTGAGTTCACTCCGGCCTTGATCCCATAGCCTCGTGGCCCTGGGCCGCCTGTTGGGGGAGGGTCCAGCTCCTGGATTCCTCACATTTTTTATTCTGTGGGCCCTCTGTTGTGAGGCTACTCTTGCCTGCCTCAGTCCCAGCCCGTTGGTGATGTGGGTTCTCCGGTTTGAGGCCACACGTGCTGGGTGCCTCACCTTTCGATGATGTGGCCACACTGGTGTGAGGACACTCCTGCCTGGTTCCCATCCCCTTAGGTATGTGGGCCCTGTGGTGAGAGTCTGATCCTGGCTGGGTTCCTCAGACTTCTGTGAGGTGGGCCTTCTGATGTGAGGTCACTCCTGCCTGGCTCCCACACGTCGCCTTGGTGACGTGGGCCCTCGTGTGGCAGTTGGAGCCCACTGGGCGCGTCCTCCCCTGGTTGATGAGGTCTCTATGGCTTAAGACCCTAACTGCTGGGCTCCCCACTTTTTCTGATGTGCAGCCAGTGATGCTGGGACACTCCTTCCAGGTTCCCATCCTGCTGGGGCTGTGGGCTTTCTTCTCTGAGGTCCCAACGGCTGGGTTGCTCACACTTCCATGGTGTGGGCTCTCTGATGTAAGTTCACTCCGACCAGGATCCCATGGCCTCTGTGCTCCTGGCTGCCTGATGGGAGGTTCCAACTGCTGGATTCCTCACCCTTTTTATTCTGTGGGCCCTCTGTTGTGAGGCTACTCCTGCCTGTCTCACTCCCAGCCCCTTGGTGATGTGGGCCCTCTGGTGATAGTCTGATCCTGGCTGGGTTCCTCACCATTCTGTGATGTGGACCCTCTGCTGTGAGGTCACTCATGCCTGGTTGGCACATGTCGCCTTGGCGACGTAAGCCTCTGTTGTCAGTTGGAGTCTGCTAGGAGACTCCTTCCCTCGGTGATTAGAGCCCCTTTGGCGTCAGGGCCTAATTGCTGGGCTCCCCCATATTTCCTGATGTGCGGCCAATGGTGCGAGGACACCCATGCCAGGTTCCCATACACATGGTTATGTGTGCCTTCCGTTCTGTGGTCCCAACGTCTGGCTTTCTCCACTTTCATGGTGTGGGACCCTCTGGTGTGAGTTCACTGGGGCCTGGATCCCATAGTCTCACTGTTCCGGGGCGCCTGCTGAGGGGTTCCAACTGCTGGGTTCCCCACTTTTTTTGTTTCATGTGCCCTCTGTTGTGAGGCTCCTCCTGCCTGCCTCACTTGCAGCCCCTTTGTGTGTGGGTCCTCTGGTTTGAGGCCACATGTGCTGGGTTCCTCAATTTTAGATGACGTGGATGTGACCCCAGTGGTGTGACGACACTTCTACCTCGTTCCCATCCCCTTGGTGATGTGGGCCCTCTGGTGAGACTCTGTTCGTGCCTGGCTTCCTCACAGTTCTCTGAGGTGAACCCTGTGCTGTGAGGTCACTCCTGCATGGCATATTTCGCCTTGCGGACGCGGGCCTTCTGCTGTCAGTCAGAGCCTGCTGGGAGCCTCCACCCCTCGGGGATGAGGGCCCCTCTGGCATCAGGCTTTTACTGCTGGGCTCCCACACATTTCCTGATGTGCGCTCAGTGGTGCGATTACACCCTTGCCAAGTTCCCATACCCATGGGGATGTGGACTTTCTGCTGTGAGGTCCCAACGGCTGGCTTGCTCAAACTTTCATTGTGTGGGGCCCTCCGGTGTGCGTTCACTGCTGCGTGGATCCCATAGCCTCAGTACCCCGGGCGGCCTCCTGGGTGTTTCCAACTCCTGGATTCCTCACTTTTTTTATTACATGGGCCCTCTCTTGTGAGGCTCCTCCTGCCTGCCTCACTCCCAGCTCCTTGGGAATGTGGATCCTCTGGTTTGAGGAAACATGTGCTGGGTTCCTCACCTTTCGATGATGTGGATGTGGCCCCACTGGTGTGAGGACACTCCTGCCTGGTTCCCATCCCCTTGGTGATGTGGGCCCTCTGGTGAGAGTCTGATCCTGCCTGGGTTCCTCACCGTTCTGTGAGGTGGACCCTCAGCTGTGAGGTCACTCGTGCATGGCACAGGTCACCTTGGCGACGTGGACCCTTCTGGTGTCAGTTGGAGCCTGCTGGGAGCCTCCTCCCCTTGGTGATGACGGCCCCTCTGGTGTACGGTCCTAACTGCTGGGCTCCCCTACATTTCCTGATGTGCGCCCACTGGTGCGAGTACACCCCTGCGAGGTTCCCATCCCCATGGGGATGTGGACCTTGGGCTCTGAGATCCCACCGGCTGGCTTGCGTACACTTTCATGGTGTGGGACCCTCTGGTGTGACTTCACTGCGGCCTGGATCCTATGGCCTCGGTGCACCGGGCTGCCTGCTGAGGTGTTCCAACTGCTGGATTCCTCACCTTTTCTCTTCCATGGGCCCTCTCTTTTGAGGTTCCTCCTGCCTGCCTCACTCCCAGCGCCATGGTGATGTGGGTCGTCTGGTTGGAGGCCACATGTGCTTGGTTCTTCAACTTTCAATGATGTGGATGTGGCTCCACTGGTGTGAGGACACTCCTGTCTGGTTCCCATCCCCTTGGTGATGTGTGCCCTCTGGTGAGAGTCTGATCCTGCCTGGGTTCCTCACCATTCTGTGAGGTCGGCCCTCTGCTGTGAGATCACTCCGGCCTGGCTGTTATGTTGACCCTCTGCTGTGAGGTCACTCCTGTCTGGCACACGTCGCCTTGGCCAAGTGGGACATCTGGTGTTAGTTGGAGTATGCTGGGAACCTCCGCCCCTCGGTGATGAGGAACCTCTGATGTCAGGACCTAACTGCTGGGCTCCCCATATTTTCTAATGTGCGCCCAATTGTGCGAAGACCATGATGTGTGATTTCCTCGGTGATGAGGAACCTCGGATGTCAGGCCCTAACTCTCACCAGAGTGTTAGGGCCTGATGGGGGAGTTGTGCCAGGGAGGAGTGATCTCACAGAAGAGGGTCCGGCTCAGAACGGGGAGGAATCCTCTGAGGACCATAACGGTTCCTAATCGTTATGTGAGATGGGCCTTTTTCTGTGAGTTCACTCCTGCCTGGCACACGTCGCCTTGGTGACGTGGGCTGTCTGGTGTCCATTGGAGCCTGCTGGGAGCCACCTCCCCTCAGTTATGAGGGCCCTTCTGGAGTCAGGCCCTAACTGCTGGGCTCCCCCACATTTCCTGATGTTCGCCCAATGGTGCCTGATGTGCGCCCATTGGTGCCAGGACACCACTGCCAGGTTCCCATCCCCAAGGTGCTGTGGGCCTTCTGCTCTGAGGTCCCAACGGCTGGCTTGCTCACACTTTCATGGTGTGGGGCCCTCCGGGTGAGTTCACTGCACCCTGGATCCCATAGCCTCGGTGCTCTGGGCCGCCTGCTTGGGGGTTCCAACTGCTGCATTCCTCTCCTTTTGTATTCCATGGAACTTCGGTTGTGAGGCTCCTCCTGCCTGCCTCACTCCCAGCCCCTTGGTGATGTGGGTCCTCTGGTTTGAGGCCACATGTGCTGGGTTCCTCACCTTTTGATGATGTGGCCCAACTGGTGTGAGGACACTCCTGCCTTGTTTCCATCCCCTTGGTGATGTGGGCCCTCTGGTGAGAGTCTGATCCTTGCTGGGTTCCTCAGTGTTCTGTGACGTGGGCCCTCTGCTGTGAGGTAGCTCCTTCCTGGCTTGGCGATGTGGGACCTCTGGTGGCAGTTGGAGCCTGCTGGGAGACTCCTGCCCTCGGTGATGAGGGCCCTCTGGCGTCAGGCCCTAACTGCTGGGCTGCCCATATTTTCTGATGTGTGCCCAGTGGTGCGTGGACACTCCTACCAGTTTCCCATCCCAGTGGGGATGTGGGTCTTCTGCTCTGAGGTTCCAACGGCTGGGTTGCTCACAGTTGCATGATGTGAGCTCTCTGCTGTGAGTTCACTCTGGTCTGGATCCCATAGCGTTGGTGCTCTGGGCCGCCTGCTTGGAGATTCCAAGTGCTGGATTCCTCACCATTTTTATTCTATGGGGCCTCTGTTGTGAGCCTCCTCCTGCCTGCCTCACTCCCAGCCCCTTCGTGATGTGGGTCCTCTGATTTGAGGCCACATGTGTTGGTTTCCTCACCTTTCTATGATGTGGATTTTGTCCCACTGGTGTGAGGACACTCCTGCCTGGTTCCCATCCCCTTGGTGATTTGGGCTCTCTGGTGAGAGTCTGATCCTGCCTGGGTACCTCACCCTTCTGTCAGGTGGGTCCTCTGCTGTGAGGTCACTCCTGCCTGGCTGACACACTTGGACTTGGCGACATACGCCCTCTGGTGGCAGTTGGAGCCTGATGAACGCCTCCTCCCCTGGGTGATGAGGGCTCTCTGGCGTCAGGCCCTAACTAATGAGTTCCCCACGTTTTCTCATGTGCACCCAGTGATGCCAGGACACTCCTGCCAGGTTCCAATCCCCATGTGGATGTGGGCCTTTTGCACTGAGGTCGCAACGGCTGGCTTGTTCACACGTTCATGGTGTGGGGCCTTCTGGTGTGAGTTCACTGCGGCCTGGATTCCATAGACTAAGTGCCCAGGGCCGCCTGCTGGGGGGGGGGGGGGTTCCAACTGCTGGATTCCTCACCTTTTCTATTCCATGGGCCCTCTGTTGTGAGGCTCTTCCTGCCTGCCTCACTCCCAGGCCCTTGGTCATGTGGGTCCTCTGGTTTGAGGACACATGTGCTGGGTTCCTCACCTTTCGATGTTGTGGATGTTCCCCCACTGTTGTGAGGTCACTCCTGCCTGGTTCCCATCCCCTTGGGTATGTGGGCCCTGTGGTGAGAGTCTGATCCTGCCTGGGTTCCTCATTCTTCTCAGAGGTGGGCCCTCTGCTGTGAGGTCACTCCTGCCTGGCTTTCACAGGTCGCCTTTGCGACGTGGGCCCTCTGGTGTAAGTTGGGGCCTGCTGGGAGCCTCCTCCCCTCGGTGATGAGGGCCCTCTGGTGTCAGGCCCTAACTGTTCGGCTCCTCACATTTTCTGATGTGTTCTCAATGGTCCGAGGACACTCCTGCCAAGTTCCCATCCTCATGGGGATGTGGGCCTTCTGCTCTGAGGTCCCAACTGCTGGGTTGCTCACTGTTTCATGATGTGGGCCCTCTGGTGTGAATTCACTCCGGCCTGGATCCCATAGCCTCGGTGCTCTTGGCCACCTGCTTGGAGGTGGCAACTGCTGGATTCCTCACCATTTTTATTCTATGGTCCCTCTGTTGTGAGGCTACTCCTGCCTGCTTTATTCCTAGCCACTTGGTGATGTGGGTCCTCTGGTTTGTGGCAACATGTGCTGGGTTCCTCACCTTTTGATGATATGGCCCCACTGGTGTGATAACACTCCTGCCTGGTCCCCTTCCCCTTTGTGATGTGGGTCCTTTGGTGAGAGTCTGATTCTGGCTGGGTTTCTTACCGTTCTGTGAGGTGGGCCTTCTGCTCTGAGGTCAATCCTGCCTGGTTGGCTCACTTCGCCTTAGCCACGTGGGCCCTCTGGTGTCAGATGAAGCCTGCTGGGAGCCTCCTCCCCTCGGTGATGGAGTCCCATTGGTTTATTCTGCTTTTGTTCCTCTTGCTTGGGGAGACAGATCCAGAAAATATTGCTAAGACGGATGTCAAAGAGCAGACTGCTTATGTTTTCTTCAAGGAGCTTTATGGCTTTAGGTCTTACATGGAAGTATTTGATTCATTTTGAGGTTGCTTGTGTTGGTGGTATAAGAAAGGATTCCAGTTTTATCCTTGTTTATATAGTTGTCCAGTTTTCCCACCACCATTCATTGAAGAGGCTATCTTTTCCCCATTGTATAGTCTCACCTCCTTTGTCATAGATGAATTGACCATATATGCCTATGTTTACCTTGGGGCTCGCAATTCTGTTCCATGGATCTATGTGTATTTCTTTTGTTCCTATACCATAGTGTCTTGATTACTCTACATATGTAGTATAGTTTGAAACAGGGAGTGTGATATGTCCAAGTTTGTGCTTCTTTCTTAAGATCGTATTGACTACTCAGGTACCTTTCTGTTTCCTTACACATATCAGAATACTTCGTTCTAGTTCTCATAAAATTCCATTGGTATTTTGATAAGAATGGCATCAAATCTCTAGATTGCTCTGGGGTGTGGAATCATTTTAACAATATGAATTCTTCCAATCCAAGAACACATTATATCTGTCCATTTGTCTGTGTCATCTCCAATTTCTTTCATCAGTGTCTTCCAGTTTTCTGAGTACAGGTCTTTTACCTCCTGGGTTAGATGTATTCCTAGGTATTTCATTTTTGTTAATACCATTGTCAATGCGTTTGTTTTCTTAATTTCTCATTCTGAAAGTTTGTTGACTGTGGATAGAGATGCAACTGATTTCTATGGGTTAATTTTGTATCCTGCAACTTAACTGAATTTTCCAATGAATTCTATTTGTTTTGGGGGGTCATCTTAAGGATTTTCTAAATAAAACATCATGTCGGGACTTCCCCTGTGGTCCAGAGGTTGATACTCCGCGCTCCCAATGGAGGGGGCCTGGGTTTGATCCCTTGTCAGAGAACTAGATCCCACATGCATGCCACAACTCAGAGTTCGCATGCCACAACTAAGGAGCCCACCTGCCGCAACTAAGGAGCTCACCTGCCACAACTAAGACCCAGCGAAACCAGAATAAATAAGTGAATGAATAAATAAATGAAATATAAAACATCATCTTATCTACAAACAGTGACAGTTTTACTTTTTCCTCTGCCATTGGATTCCTTTTATTTCTTTTTCTCATGTAATTACTATGTCTAAGACTTCCTAGACCATGTTGAATGCAAGTGGTGAGAGTGGTCGGGGTTAGAATTAGGTTTAAGCAGAATCCACCCTCTTCCCCTTCCTCCCTCCCCATCACTCTGAGGCCTCCAGGAAGGACAGAACTAGTCCTGGGTCACACATGACTCAGGGAGTTGAACTGGACCACTGTTTCTCTGCCCCACAGTCCTGGGCAGAGTTTTGTATAGTATAGATAGTATCTCTGTACCTTCTTTGACCAGGTGTCTATTTAGAGCTTTCCCTATTTTTAATGGGGTTGTGTTGTAGTTCTTTGTATATTTTGAGACAAATTCTTTATTAGATATGTTTGCAGTTTTTTCCCCCCAGTGTGTGCTGTCTTTCGATTTTCTGAATGAGGTTTTTCACACAGTAGAAATCTTTAATTTTATAAAGTCCACAGAATCCCTTGTTTTTCTTTCTGGACTGTTTTTTTGTGTTGTGTGTTAAAACCACAAAGCTTGTGATGGACATGACCAAGCCCAAGCTCATATCAATTTTCTTTTATGTGTTCTCCTATAATTTTGAATAGTTTTGCATTTCAAACTTGTCTCTGAATCATTTTGTGTGAATTTGGTGTAAGTTGTAAAGCTCGTATCTACATTCATTTTATTCCATATGGTTTCCAATTCATTGTTCCCTAACTACTTTGGAGAAGCTATGGGATATTGTCTTCATTTGTTTGATTTCCACAATTTAATGGGTTCAGCAGTTCTGCCAGCAGGGTCTCTGTCTCCAGTGACCCGTGAGGGAGGGGCGGCCTGCACTTCCCACACCGACCACAGGGTGGCGCTGATCCCGCCTCTGTGACCCACAGCGCATGCGCCTTCCCCGCGGACCCCGCTCTGAGCGCAGCTGAGGGGAGTTGTGTCTCCTCAGGCACCGCCGGCTTGTGGCTGCTGACGGGCGCTCGGTCTCCTCAAGGACTCGCTGTGGTTTCGGCTTCAGGACAACGTGGGGCTGCGTCCACGCTGGCGGGAGCTGGGTTTCCTGAGGACGCAGGCGACGCCGGAGGAACAGGTGAGGAGACAGTGAGGAACAGTGGGGAGAAGCTTCCTGGGGGCGACTGACGGCTGCGGGGGTCCGTCTTCATGCGACCCAGGAAGGCCTTGGTGTGCAAAGCTGGGTGTTTGGTCAGGCTGGTGTGCGGTGGAGCCGCGTGGGTTATGGGGTGTGCAGTCTTCCCCGCACCGTTTACCGTGGGGCTGCCCTTCCGCTTGGTGTGTCCTTGGCCCCCTTGTCGTAACTTAATGGCCCCCCCCCCCCCCCCCACCGTGCAGGATGTGTTCTGGGCTCTCCGTCCCGTCGCTCTGGTCTGTGCGCCTGTTTTGAGCCAGTTCCGCACTGTTTTGGGGACTGTAGCTTCGTGATGAAGTGTGAAGTCAGGAAGGGAGATGCCTGCGGCCTGTTCTCATTTCTCAGGGTCACCTTGGCTCTTCGGGGTCCTTTGTGGCTCCACACACATCTCAGGAGGATTTGCTCCATTTCTGTGAAAAACACCATTGGAATTTCAGGACGGCCTGCCTTCCCTGTGTGCACCGCTTTGGGTAGCATGGACATTTTAGCAACAGTACTTCTTGCATTCCATGAGCACGGGGAGTCTTTCCACCGACTTGTGTCTTCTTCAGTGTCTTCATGAGTGTCTTAAAGTTTTCAGGTCTTTCACATCCTCAGTTAAATTTATTCCTTGGTATTTTGTTCTTTTTGATGCGGTTGTAAATAGGGTTTTTTTCTCTTTCTGATGGTTCATTATTAGTGTTTAGAAATGCAGTTGAGCTGTGTGTACTGATTTTGTGTCTTTACTGAATTCATTTATTATTTCTAACAGTTTTTCTTGGTGGAATGATGTGGAAAATTGAACTTCCAAAATCCCGCTGTTTCTACCACATCCAAGTCATCCACAACAGGGAGGAAAGGGAAGTCCTTTATATTGGGAAGTCCTAGGACCCTTCCGGGGCTCCCCACCTGCTCACCCTTGGTCGGTGTCCTCAGTTCACCTGTGCAGACAGGTGAGGATCCCCTCCAGAGGCTCCCAAACGCTTCACCCCTACATCCTGCCCGGGGTCGGCCTGTGTCCTGTCGGGATGTTCCACCCTCAGGAAGCCCCCAAGTACATGGCAAGGGCAGGCATCAGGCCTGCTGCGTGCACTGCTGTGCGTCCTGCTGTAAACACGGGCATGACACTGCCCAGGGTGCAGGAAAGGCAGCCTTACCTCGGGACGTGGGGAGAGGGGCTGCCCACAGGGTGGACATCAGTTCTCGGCTCACCAGGCAAGGGCAGCTGGGTTCTCGCTCCTTGGACCCTTTCTCACCCGGCCAGACCATGACCCGGCTTTGTTCCCACCCCTGTTGTCCCTCCATTGGCCTCGCTCTTGTGAGCAGAGCAGGACAGTGTGGTCTGTGGTTACAGGCTGAGACACACAGACACTGGCTGACCTGCGTGCACCCACCTGACCCCACGGAACGGGCACTGCACCAGGGCCTGTGAGGTGTGGGTTTGCCTGCCCACAGAGAGGCCGGGCCTCTGTCCTGGCTCCAGAGGTCACCTTGAGTCTGACCGGAGTGTCTGTGCTCCTACAGTGTTGTGTTAATTTCTACTGTACAGCAAAGTGATTTATATATACAAACATACATATATACATATTTTTCATATTCTTTTCCATTATGGTTAATTACAAGGTATTGAGTACAGTTCCCTGTGCTGTACAGTAAGACCTTGTTTATCCATCCTATATATAATAATTTGCATCTACTAATCCCAAACTCCCAATCCATCCCTCTCCCCTGTCTTCCCCTTGACAACCACAAGTCTGTTTTCTATATTTGTGAGTGTGTTTTTGTTCTGTAGATAGGTTCATTTGTGTCTCATTTTATAATCCACATATAAGTGATATCACATGGTATGTGTTGTTCTCTGGCTGACTTACTTCACTTTGTATGATAATCTCTAGGTCCATCCATGTAGCCGCAGATGGCATTATTTCATTCTGTTTTATGGTGAGTAATATTCCATTGTATATATGTACCACATCTTCAATATCCATTCATCTGTTGAGGGACATTCAGGTTGCTTCCGTGTCTTGGCTATCGTGAAGAGTGCTGCTGTGAATGCTGGGGTGCACGTACCTTTTTGAATTATAGTTTTGTCTGGATGTGTGCCCAGGAGTGAGATTGCTGGTTCATATGGTAATTCTATTTTTAGTTTTTGAGGAACCTCCATACTGCTTTCCATAGCGGCTGCATCAATTTACATTCCCATCAGTAGTGTAGGAGGGTTCCCTTTTCTCCACACCCCTTCCAGCAGTTATTTCTAGACATTTTAATGATGGCCATTCTGACCACTACGGGGTGATAACTCACTGTAGTTTTGATTTGCATTCTCTAATAATTAGCGATGTGGAGCATCTTTTCACGTGCCTCTTGGCCGTCTGTGTGTCCTTGGAGAAATGACTATTTAGACCTTCTAAAATTCTGCCAGTTTTTGATTTTTTTTCTCTTTTGAGTTGTATGAGCTGTTTGTATATTTTAGAATTAAGCCCTTGTTGGTCGTGTCATTTGCAGATATTTTCTCCCAAACAGTGAGCACAGGTTCTGGAACAACTGGATACCCACATGCAGAAGAGTAAAGTTGGACCCTTACCTCCCCCCACCTCATATACAAAATCAACCAAAGGCCTAGATGCAAAATGGACCAAAGGCCTAGACGCAAGAACCAAAATTAGAAAACTCCTAGAAGAAAACATGAGAGTAAATCTTCATGACCTTGGATTTGGTCATGATTTCTTAGATCTACCAAAAGCACAAGCAACAAAAGACAAAATAGATGAATTGGACTTCCTCAAGATGAAAAACAGTTGTGTATAAAAGGAGCAAGGAATAAGATAATCCACCATCCAAAATGGCCCAAGATGTTTGCAAACCATGTATCTGATAAAGGACTGTAGCCCAGCAGCCAAGCCCCCGGTGGTCCAGTGGAGTGTCTGTGCGGCCCCTCCCGTCCTTGGTGATCAGGGGATTTCAGGCCCCACAGCACCCGAGGGGTGGACACGGGTCATCTTGGATGGTTTTGAGCCCAGATGCACTCCCATTACTGCCCTCAAAGGCTGAAGGCTTCAGCATGCCTCCAGAAGGACACAGAGTATTTGCAAGTCTTTGAGAACCAAGAGAACAGTCTTCACATTTCTGGAAGGGCATCTTATTATTTCACAGCATGACCATTTTCAATCTGGCTTTCAGGGGTGCTCTCCCACCTCCCTGATTTCTCTGAGAGTGGCCATGGGGGGTTGGCTGTCCCCAGTCCCCACACCAAGTGACAAGGCCAGTGGGGCCAGACCCTGGTGGTCCTTAGCTTCGCTGGAGACTAACCCAGACTCTCAGCCTGCGATTGAACGTGGACACCCCTGCTTCTCCCCGTCACCGATTCTCATCTCCTCCTCTGTCTGTCTTTCTCTTGCTTTTCAGTCTCAGATTTACCTGACAGCCACCACTCACAGCTCCCGAAGAGCCCAGAGATTTCTCCTGGAAGGAAAGGTTCTGGAAAATCAGAGGGATAAATAAAGGATGCAGCTGATTCCCGCCTTGTGCTGACGCCCAAGAGGGTGAGGAGAGTGAGTGTTTTCTCATTAGAATTTTAAATCCTCCAAGTAATAGATCATTGGGGGCGGGCATCCAGTGTTCTGCTGTTCGTTCTAAGAATGTCATTCTTGGATTTTAATGTGGTAAATAATTTATATTATGAATATGCAGAGGGGGCGATATCCATTCAAAAATGTTAGAGGTAACTCCAAGGGATTTACAACGAACAAGGACACAGACCCTGTGTCCAGACACTGGCTGTGAGGTTCCTACCCTGAGCCACAGTCCCCTGGAAGGCGGAGTGGCCATGACTCTCCTCCCGCAGGTGAGCCTACACAGGCACATCCCACGTGGGACCACTGTATCGCAGAATCTTAGAGTGGCCGATGGCAGGCAGCTGGCTATAGATGCGGAAGAGAAAACTGCCCAGCAGCCTGGGACAACCCTGGGGTGAGGCCTTAGGAAGGGCCAGTGTCAGAGCCTCAGAGATAACTTGAAGAGAGTTCAGGCTGTTAAGGACATCGTCAGAGATGCACTTAGGGACATATTCAGGACCTTACTTATGGACAGGATCAGGGCATTATTTAGTGACAGCTTAGACTATAAGGGCCTAAGTTAGGGACAGTGTCAGTGCTTCACTTAGAGATAACGTGAGAGCCTTCGTTAGACACAGTTCAGGCTGTTACTTAGGGATATCTTCAGGGCCTTAGAACCAGCATTATGGCCATAATTAGAACCAGTGTCAGGGCATTAGTTAGGACCCAAACTAGGGTGTCAGTTAGGGAGTCAGGTCATTAGTTACAGACAGTGTCAGGGTTTTAGGTAGGGACAGTGGCAAGTCCTTAGTTAAGAAGGGTGTCAGGGCCTCACTTAGGGGCAGCGTCAGGATGGTAGTTAGGGAGAGTCAGGACATTAGAATTTCAGATTCTGTGGTAGAGACAGCCTCAGGGCCTCACTTAGGGACAGCGTCAGTGCTTACTGTGGGACAGTTTCAGGACCTTGATAAGACATGGGTCATGATATTAGCTCAGGATAATGTCAGGACATTAAATATTGATGGCAGCAGGGCCTTAGTTAGACACAGAGTCAGGGCCTGCGTTAGAACCAGCATCTGGACCTCTGTTAGGTACCGTGTCAGGGCCTGAGTTAGGAATAGTGTTACGGCTTTAGCGAGGGACAGTTCTGGGCCAGATTTAGGTTGAGCATCTAGGCCTCAATTAGGGACAGTGTCATGGCCTTGGGCCTAAATTCAGTGTCTGTGTTAGGCACAGATTAAGGGCTTCAGTTAGCATAAGAGGCAGGACATTTGCTGGGGCTAGTTTTAGGGTAAAGTTTATGGATCGTGTCAGGAAATGACCTAGGGATAGTGTCAGAACCTTAGTCATTGACAGTATCAGGGCCTTATTTAGAACCACTATCATGGCTGCCGGTAGGGACAGCTCCAGTGCCTGACGTAGGGAGAGCAACAGGGCCTGATTTAGGCCTAGCGTCAGGCCCTTAGCTGGGGACACTGTCAGGGCATTATGTAGGAGCTGCATCAGGGCCTTTGTTGGGTCAGCAATGGGGTCTTAGTTAACGACATGATCAGGGTCTGAGGTAGTCACCGCTTCAAGGCCTCAGGTAGGCACAGCTTCAGGGCCTGAGTTAGGTACAGCCTCAGGCCTTCACTTAGGGACAGCGACAGGGCTTTCTTAGGGAGAGCGTCAGGCCCTTGTTTAGAAATGGGTCAGGATATTAGCTCAGGATAGTGTCCGGATTTTAGTTATGGCCGGCAGCAGGGCCTATATTAGGGACATATTCCAGGCCTTAGCTAGAGACAGTGTGAGGGCCCGAGTTAGGACTAGTCTGGGCCTTAGTTAAGGAGAGCATAGGGCTTCTGTGAGGACAAGAGGCAGGAAATTAGATCGGGACAGAGTCAGCTTCCAGGTCAGGGATAGGGTCAGGAAATGAGCTAGGCATAGTGTGAAGACCTTAGTGATTGAGAGCATCAGTGCCTTTGTTACGACCAGTGTCAGGGCCTTAATCAGGACCAGTGTCAGGGCTTAATGTACGGATAGCGTCAGAGCCTAACTAAGGTACGGCAACAGGGCCTAAGTGAGGCCTATCTTTAGGTCCTGAGTGAGGGACAGTGTCAGGGCATGACTTAGGAGTAGTATAAGGGCCTCTGTAGGATCAGCATTAGGGTCTTCATTAAAGACTTTCTCAGGGCCTCTGATAGGGACATCCTCAGGTCCTCCCTTAGGTACAGCGTCAGGGCTTACTTTCGGAGAGTTTCAGGACCTTGGAAAGACATGGGTCAGGATATTAGCTCAGGATAATGTCAGGACTTTAGATATTGACAGCAGCAGGGCCTTAGTTAGACACAGTGTCAGGGCCTGCGTTAGGACTAGCATGTGGGCCTCTTTTAGGTACCGTGTCAGGGCCTGAGTTAGAAGTAGTGTTAGGGCCTTAGTGAGGGACAGTTCTGGGCCAGATTTAGGAAGAGCATCTAGACCTCAGTTAGGGACAGTGTCACGGCCTTGGGACTAAATTCAGGGCCTGAGTTAGGCACAGCATAAAGGCTTCCGTTAGCATAAGAGGCAGGACATTTGCAAGGGCCAGGCTTAGGGTGAAGTCTAGGGATCGTGTCAGGAAATGACCTAGGGGTAGTGTCAAGGCCTTAGTCCCTGAGAGTATCTGGGCCTTAATTAGAACCGGTGTCAGGGCTTCAGGTAGGGACAGCATCAGAGCCTGACTTAGGGAGAGCCACAGGGCCTGAGTGAGGTCTAGCTTCAGGCCCTTAGGTGGGGACACTGTCAGAGCATGATGTAGGAGGTGCATCAGGGCCTTTGTTGGGTCAGCAACAGGGTCTTAGTTAAAGGCATGATCAGGGCCTGAGGCAGTCACAGCGTCAAGACCTCAGGTAGGCGTAGCTTCAGGGCCTTAGTTAGGCACAGCCTCAGGCCTTCACTTAGGGACAGAGACAGGACTTTCTTAGGGACAGTGTCAGGACCTTGGTTAGAAATGGGTCAGATTCTTAACTCAGGATAGTGTCCGGATTTTAGTTATTGCCGGCAGCAGGTCCTATATTAGGGATAGATTCCGGGCCTTAGTTAGAGACAGTGTCAGGGCCTTAGTTAGGACTAATCTGGGCCTTAGTTAGGGAGACCATTAGGGCTTCTGTGAGGAAAAGAGGCAGGAAATTAGCTCGGGACAGAGTCAGCTTCCAGGCCAGGGACAGTGTCAGGAAATGAGCTAGGGATAGCGTGAAGACCTTAGTGATTGAGAGCAACAGGGCCTTAGTTAGGACCAGTGTCAGGGGCTTAATCAGGACCAGTGTCAGGGCTTGATGTAGGGTCAGCGTCAGAGCCTAACTAAGGTACGGAAACAGGGCCTAAGTGAGGCCTATCTTTAGGGCCTGAGTGAGGGACAGTGTCAGGGCATGACGTAGGAGTAGTATAAGGGCCTTTGTAGGATCAGCCTTAGGGTCTTCGTAAAAGACATTCTTAGGGCCTCTGTTAGGGACATTCTCAGGACCTCCCTTAGAGACAGTGTCAAGGCTTACTTTGGGACAGCTTTAGGATCTTGGTAAAACATGGGTCAGGATTTTAGGACGAGCGTCAGAGCCTTTTTTAAGTACAGTGTCAGGGCCTGAGTTAGGTGTTGTGTCAGTACCTGAGTTAGGACGAGCCTCCAGGCCTCTGTTAGGGAGAGGTTCATAGCCTCGGGACTAATTTCAGTGCCTTAATTTGGGACAGCATCTGGGATTTAGTTAGCACAAGAGGCTCGACATTAGTTAAAGGCAAGTTTAGGTTAAGTCTAGGGATAGTGTCAGGACATGACCTAGGATTAGTGCCAAGACTTCAGTTACTTAGTGCATCAGGGTCTAATTTAGGACCATTGTCAGGCCTTCAGGTAGGGACAGCGTCAGAGCCGGACTTGGGAAGGGTGACAGGGCTTGAGTGAGGCGTAGGGTCAGGGCCTTAGCTAGGTACAGTATCAGGGCATGACTTAGGAGCAGCATAAGGGCCTAGGTAGGATCGGCCTCAGGGGCTTTGCTAAAGCCATTATCAGGACCTCTGTTAGGGACAGCCTCAGGGTCTCTCTTAGGGACACCGTCAGGCTTATTTAGGGACAGTTTCAGGACCTCGTTAAGAGATGGGTCAGGAAATGAGCTCAGGATAGTGTTAGGACATTAGATATTGACGGCAGCAGGCCCTTAGTCAGAGACAGTGTCAGGGCCTGCGTTAGGACTAGTATCTGGGCCTTTGTTAGGTACCGTGTCAGGGCCTGAGTTAGGAATAGTGTTAGGGTTTTATTGAGTGTCAGTTCTTGGCCCGATTTAGGACGAGCATCTAGGCCTTAGTGACAGTGTCATGGCCTTGGGCCTATATTCAGGGTCTGTGTTAGGCACAGAGTAAGGGCTTCAATTAGCATAAGAGGCAGGACATTTGCTAGGGCTAGGTTTAGGGTAAAGTTCATGGATCGTGTCAGGAAATGACCTAGGGATAGTGTCTAGACCTTAGTCACTGAGTTTATCAGGGCCTTATTTAGAACCAGTGTCATTGATGCAGGCAGGGACAGCGTCAGTGCTTGACTTAGGGAAAGCAACAGGGATTTCTTAGAGAGAGTGTCAGGACCTTGTTTAGAAATGGGTCAGGATATTAGCTCAGGATTGTGTCGTATTTTAGTTATTGCCGGTAGCAGGACCTGTATTAGTGTAGATTCCGGGCCTTAGTTAGCGACAGTGTCAGGACCTTAGTTAGGACTAGTCTGGGTCTTAATTAGGGAGAGCATTAGGTCATCAGTGAGGATAAGAGGCAGGAAATTAGCTCGGGACAGAGTCAGTTTCCAGGCCAGGGGTAGTGTCAGGAAATGAGCTAGGGATAGCGTGAAGACTTTAGTTATTGAGAGCATCAGGGTCCTAGTTAGGACCAGTGTCAGGGCTTTAATCAGGACCAGTGTCAGGTCTTTAATCAAGACCAGTGTCAGGGTTTGATGTAGGGACAACGTCAGAGCCTAACTGAAGTATGGCAACAGGGCCTATGTGAAGCCTATCTTAAGGGCCTGAGTCAGGGACAGTGTCAGGGCGTGACTTAGGAGCAGCATAAGGGCCTCTGTAGGAGTAGCATTAGGATCTTTGTTAAAAACATGCTCAGGGCCTCTTTTAGGGACAGCGTAAGGGCTTCCTTTGGGACAGTTTCAGGACCTTAGTAAGACATGGGTGAGGATATTAGCTCAGGATAGTGTCAGGACTTTAGTTATTGACGGCAGCAGGGCCTTCGTTAGACACAGTGTCAGGGCCTGATTTAGGATTAGCATCAGAACCTTTTGTTAGGTACAGTGTCAGGGAATGAGTTAGGAGTAGTCTCAGGGCTTTGCTTAGGGAGAATGTCAGGGTCTGAGTTAGGTGTAGTGTCAGCGCCTTATTTAGACTAGAGACTCCAGGACCCTCCCTGATTTCCAAAGGGCAGATTCGAATGTTTGCTAATCAGGGAAGGGAGGGGATGCAGAGAAAAGTGAGGAAGCATCAAGAAACAATAGTGCTGCCTTGGGGCTGGATCCTGATTTTGCCTCAAGGGATACAGGTAAGCCTATCTTTGAGCTCTTTACCAACCTAAAACGCCCACAAAATAGAAGATTTTAGTCTTCTTTATTTCAGAGAAGCTCATCAAGAGACCATCTGAGGCCAGATTAAAGGGAGTTAAGTCCCTGTACACACACTAAACCTTAGGAGGAGCTGCATCCTTAAACCACTGCTGTAAAACTCCTCACCAGATCCTCCTGCATTGGGACGCACGGTTTTTGAGGCACGAGGTTTCTGTGTCCCCCCTTTGGCTGCCAAAGCAGTAAAGCTATTCTTTTCTACTTCCTCCAAACCACTCTCTCTCAGATTCGATTTGGCACTGGTGCACAGTAGTCGAGTTTTCGACATCATATTTAGTACCCAATGTGGGGCTGACTTGGGGATGGCCCCTGTGGGTTCCCTGACTCAATCGGGCACTGAGATTTTCTCCACGCCAGCCGCTTTCGAGAGAGTGTAGGGTTGGAGAATGCCTTTAGAGGGCAGACCACCTGACACCCTTGCCTGGAAAGGCTGTGCCCCAGTCATCCCAGCAGTTAGAACTCTGGGGCAGGAATAGATGGTGGAAGAGGGAACACCCTACCAGCTGCCGAGGCCATATTTGCCTTGAGGACGTTCCTCTCTTCCTCCTGCCTGGGCTGCCCCGAATGTCTTACTCCAAGGGATTATTTTGGGGAACCAGAAAAATAGCATTTGGGAGGTTGCAGCACCTCAGCCAGCGTGTGGTAACTCCCCTGGCATGCAGTCTGAGGTCCTTTTAACCCTGTGAATTTGGGGTAACCTTGGTTCCCATTTGGGTGACTTTTCATTCCAGGAAATCTCATTTGGAAGGTGCACCACTTGGACAGAGGTCACAGGCTAAGTTGAGACTTGGAAGATGATTTGAGTCTTGAGCTGTTTGGTTTTTGGTTTCTGTTTGGTTTCTGGTTCCTTTGGTTTGAGGCTTCCATTGGTGTTTAGGATTTTGTTTTGTTTTTAGTCCATGTGTGAGTGTTCTATGGTTCAAGCATAAGAAGTGCTTCTTCTTCAGTTCCATGTGATAGCCAGTGGGCAAAATCCTGGCAGACTGGTCAACCTATAGTTGTAAACCTAAGACTAAGAAAAGAATGCAATTCTATTGTAATTTTGTCTGGCCAATGTATGGATACATTCTTGAAAAATGAGGAATGGTGGTCTTTGAGTGGGAGCCTAAATGACTATACCATCCTTCAGCTAGAGTTATTTTGTCACAGGAAGAGAAAGACAAAAGAAATTCCATATGTTCAAACATTTATTAAGCTACGTAATAAAGAAAGTGAGCAGCTAGGTAACAGGCTGATGGTACAAAGAGAAAAGAAAGTCACTTTGTAGTAGAGCTGGTTGTGTCTGAATGTGGAAAAAAATAAGGGGCAACATAAGATGGATACAGAAGGTGATGAACATTTGTGAAAAGGGAACACTGAGGAAAGAGTTGTGCATGACCAGGATTTTCTAAGATGGATTTTGTTGGAAGTGGGTTAGGGCAAGCCTGGATTTGGATTCTCCCTCCAAAGTTTCCTTGGAATGCTGCTTTTGATTGTGAACAGCTTGTGAGTTCCTTTGCCTGTCTGTCATCTGTATTTTTGTTTGAAATCTCTTTACTTTGGTTCAGTGAATAAGTGTTGTTTGGCCAATTCTAACAGTACTTTTGATCTCCAGCTAACTTTGAGCTGCTTTCGAAGGTCCTTGAGCCATCTCAGAGAGAAATGTTTGATTAGTATGTTAAATTACATGGAATTCCTAAAAAGCTAGCATGTCCTGGTAAAATTTTATTGGTCATAATTCTAGTTATTTTTAAATGTTGTATGTAACAGCATTAATGGTTTCTTTTGTCATTTACATTGTGGTCAAATGTTTAACCATGACCTTTTAAGTCTTTATGTGATTTATAGATAGTTACTGTTGTGCTCTAACACTTTGCAAAAGTGCTCCATCTTCAAGAATATCTATGTGAAGGACCTTTTGGCAAGCACAGGTCTCTGATAAATTTCATATCATAATGCCAAACTGGGTAAGAAATGAAAAATCTTAATGGAGAATCGGATGGCTTCATAAAAAGTTAACAGAAGGATTGGTTATTGAGTGAACTGGTGAATATGGTTATAATGTTTTTGGGTTTTTTTGTTACTGGCTTTGATCTGTGTTTTCCAGACACAGGGAAGTCCTTCCCCTCAAGCTACTTAGGACTTGGAGCAATTGGATAAATGACACCTCTGTATGGAAGTGTGTATTTATGAAAGTTACTGTGTTGGCTTCATTTTGCCCTGATGTTTAAGAGGAAAGGAAAATTACCTAATGAAGTTATGAGAATGTAACTACTCATGATGTATCACTGTTTGCTTTAGGTCTACTGCTAAAAGCACATGTGCAATGCTTGTGTGACAATTGGGTATGAATAATAAAATGTATGACCTATATAAAGCGTTTTCTCATTAACATTCCTCTGAGCATGTTCACGATACCTGATCAATGTTCCCCCAATGTGGATTAACTAGGCAAATATAAAGGAGGCCTAGCGCTGAGGGACATGATCTACACCTGGGCCAAACAGCTGAATCATTCTGGCACTGAGGGATTGACATTTTGATCATCAATGCTTTCTATTGAAAGACTTGTAATCAAAAGGGAAAAAAACTCTTCACATATTGAGGTGTGAGGAACTCACTCTGGCTTATACATGGTTTAACTTAAACTTTACTGACCTAATTGGCCTGTTTTTGGTCTTTTGGATATGAATTGTACATCTGCTTTGGCATTGAGGAGGGGAATGCATTTTACTGTCAAAAAGGAGTAACTGTGGTTCAGACATACAAGATAAACCTAAGTGTCCATTGTAGATGTGATTTAGATGCATTCATGTATTTTTTGTTTTCTTTTTTCTTCTAAACCTTTATTGGAGTATAATTGCTTTACAGTGGTGTGTTAGTTTCTGCTTTATAACAAAGTGAATCAGTTATACATATACATGTGTTCCCATATCTCTTCCCTCTTGCGTCTCCCTCCCTCCCACCCTCCCTATCCCACCCCTCTATGTGGTCACAAAGCACTGAGCTGATCTCCTTGTGTATATGTTTTTGAATTTGTGTTTTTGTTTCCTTCAGAAAGATACCCCCAAGTGTAATTCCTGCATCATATGGTAGTTCTATTTTTAATTTCTTGAGGAACCTCTGTACTATTCTCCATAGTGGCTGCACCAATGAACATTCCCAAGAGAATGCATGAGGGTTCTCCTCATCCTCGCCAAGGCTTGTTATTTGTTGTCTTTTGGACGATAGCCAAGTTTTTAGGTGTGAGGTGATAATCTCATTGTTCTTTTGATGTGCGTTTCCCTGATGATAAATGATATTGGTCATAGTTTCATATGTCTCTCGGCCATCTGTACATACTCTTTGGAAAAATGTTCAGTCCCAAGTTTTAATTGGGTTTTTGGTTTTTGGAGGTTCAGTTGTGTGAGTTCTTCATCTGTTTTGGATATGAACCCCTTTTCAGACATATTGTTTGCAACTATTTTCTCACATTCGGTAGGCTGCCTCTTCATTTTGTGGATGGTTTCCTTTGCCATAGAAAAGCTTCAAAGTTGGATGGAGTCCCATTGGTTTATTCTGCTTTTGTTTCTCTTGCTTGGGGAGACAGATCCAGAAAATATTGCTAAGATGGATGTCAAAGACCAGACTCCTTATGTTTTCTTCGAGGAGCTTTATGGCTTCAGGTCTTACATTGAAGCATTTGATTCATTTTGAGGTTGCTTGTGTAGGTGGTATAAGAAAGGATTCCAGTTTGATTCTTGTACATGTAGTTGTCCAGTTTTCCTACCACCATTCATTGAAGAGGCTATTATTCCCCATTGTATAGTCTCACCTCCTGTGTCATAGATGAATTGACCATATATGCCTATATTTATCTTGGGGCTCTCAATTCTGTTCCATGGATCTATGTGTATTTCTTTTGTTCCGATACCATACTGTCTTGATTATTCTAGATATGTAGTATAGTTTGAAACAGGGAGTGTGATATGTCCAAGTTTCTGCTTCTTTCTTAAGATCGTATTGACTACTCAGGTTCTTTTCTGTTTCCTTACACATATTATAATTCTTTGCTCTAGTTCTCATAAAATTCCATTGGTATTTTGATAAGAATGGCATCAAATCTCTAGATTGCTCTGGGGTGTGGAATCATTTTAACAATATGAATTCTTCCAATCCATGAACACATTATATCTGTCCATTTGTCTGTGTCGTCTCCAGTTTCTTTCATCAGTGTCTTCCAGTTTTCTGAGTACAGGTCTTTTACCTCCTGGGTTAGATGTATTCCTAGGTATTTCATTTTTGTTAATACCATTGTCAATGCGTTTGTTTTCTTAATTTCTCATTCTGAAAGTTTGTTGCCAGTGGATAGAGATGCAACTGATTTCTATAGGTTAATTTTTTATCCTGCAACTTAACTGAATTCTCCAATGAATTCTATTTGTTTTGGGGGGTCTTAAGGATTTTCTAAATAAAACATCGTTTCGGAACTTCCCCAGTGGTCCAGTGGTTAAGGGTCCCCGCTCCCAATGCAGGGGGCCGGGGTTCGATCTCTGGTCAGGGAACTAGATCTCACATGCATGCCACAACTAAGAGTTCGCATGCCACAACTAAGGAGCCTGCCTGCCGCAATTAATGAGCTCACCTGCCACAACTAAGACCCAGCGCAACCAGAATAAATAAATGAATAAATAAATAAATAAATGAAATATAAAACATCATCTCATCTACAAACAGTGACAGTGTTACTTTTTCCTCTGCCATTGGATTCCTTTTATTTCTTTTTCTCATGTAATTACTATGTCTAGGACTTCCTAGTCCATGTTGAATGAAAGTGGTGAGAGTGGTCGGGGTTAGAGTTAGGTTTAAGCAGAATCCGCCCTCTTCCCCTTCCTCCCTCCCCATCACTCTGAGGCCTCCAGGAAGGACAGGACTAGTCCTGGGTCACACATGACTCAGGGAGTTGAACTGGACCACTGTTTCTCTGTCCCCCTGTCCTGGGCATAGTTTTGTATACTATCTCTGTACCTTCTTTGACCAGGTGTCTATTTAGAGCTTTCCCTATTTTTAATGGGGTTGTGTTGTAGTTCTTTGTATATTTTGAGACAAATTCTTTATTAGATATGTTTGCAGTTTTTCCCCCCCAGTGTGTGTTGTCTTTCGATTTTCTGAATGAGGTTTATCACACAGTAGAAACCTTTAATTTTATAAAGTCCACAGAATCCCTTGTTTTTCTTTCTGGACTGTTTTTTTGTGTTGTGCGTTAAAACCACAAATCTTGTGATGGGCATGACCAAGCCCAAGCTCATATCAATTTTCTTTTATGTGTTCTCCTATAATTTTGAATAGTTTTGCATTTCAAACTTGTCTCTGAATCATTTTGTGTGAATTTGGTGTAAGTTGTAAAGCTCGTGTCTACATTCATTTTATTCCATCTGGTTTCCAATTCATTGTTCATTAACTACTTTAGAGAAGCTATGGGATATTGTCCTCATTTGTTTGATTTCCACAATTTAATGGGTTCAGCAGTTCTGCCAGCAGGGTCTCTGTCTCCAGTGACCCGTGAGGGAGGGGCGGCCTGCACTTCCCACACCGACCACAGGGTGGCGCTGATCCCGCCTCTGTGACCCACAGGGCATGCGCGTTCTTTGCGGAACGCGCTCTGAGCGCAGCTGAGGGGAGTTGTGTCTCCTCAGGCACCGCCGGGTTTTGGCTGCTGACGGGCGCTCGGTCTCCTCAAGGACTCGCTGTGGTTTCGGCTTCAGGACAACGTGGGGCTGCGTCCACGCTGACGGGAGCTGGGTTTCCTGAGGACGCAGGCGACGCCGGAGGAACAGGTGAGGAGACAGTGAGGAACAGTGGGGAGAAGCCTCCTGGGGGCGACTGACGGCTGCGGGGGTCCGTCTTCATGCGACCCAGGAAGGCCTTGGTGTGCAAAGCTGGGTGTTTGGTCAGGCTGGTGTGCGGTGGAGCCGCGTGGGTTATGGGGTGTGCAGTCTTCCCCGCACCGTTTACCGTGGGGCTGCCCTTCCGCTTGGTGTGTCCTTGGCCCCCTTGTCGTAACTTAACGGCCCCCTCCCCCCCCCCCCCCACCGTGCAGGATGTGTTCTGGGCTCTCCGTCCCGTCGCTCTGGTCTGTGCGCCTGTTTTGAGCCAGTTCCGCACTGTTTTGGGGACTGTAGCTTCGTGATGAAGTGTGAAGTCAGGGAGGGAGATGCCTGCGGCCCGTTCTCCTTTCTCAGGGTCGCCTTGGCTCTTCGGGGTCCTTTGTGGCTCCACACACATCTTAGGAGGATTTGCTCCATTTCTGTGAAAAACACCATTGGAATTTCAGGACGGCCTGCCTTCCCTGTGTGCACCGCTTTGGGTAGAACGGACATTTTAGCATCAGTAATTATTACATTCCATGAGCACGGGGAGTCTTTCCACCGACTTGCGTCTTCTTCAATGTCTTCATGAGTGTCTTAAAGTTTTCAGGTCTTTCACATCCTAGGTTAAATTTATTCCTTGGTATTTTGTTCTTTTTGATGCGGTTGTAAATAGGGTTTTTTTTTCTCTTTCTGATGGTTCATTATTAGTGTTTAGAAATGCAGTTGAGCTGTGTGTACTGATTTTGCATCTTTACTGAATTCATTTATTATTTCTATCAAGTTTTTTTGGTGGAATGGTGTGGAAAATTGAACTTCCAAAATCCCACTGTTTCTACCACATCCAGGTCATCCACAACAGGGAAGAAAGGGAAGTCCTTTATATTGGGAAGTCCTAATAAGTCTTTCCACAGTGCCTCTAAATGACATGTGGACTTGGGGTGAACTGGATCTGGGTAAGGCTTGGCCTCTGCATGGAAGTTTGATATTTCCTCTGCCTTTCTGGCATGGTTTTGACATGGTGTTTTGAAAAGTACTTGACTTTCCAGTAATTTCAAACGTACAGACAGCTTTACGTACAGAAAAGCAAGTCTTGTATCTTCATTAAATATATTCCTAAATATTAATGTTGACATTATTTAAAATGGAGTTGTTTTCATAAGTTCTTTTTCAGATTGTTGATTGCTAGTATATATGTATAAGATAGATTTTTGTGAATTGATATTTTTTTCTGTTACTTTGCTGAATTACTGATTAGTCAAATATTTTTTGTTGTTATAGGAAGTTTTATATTTAAGATGGTGTGATCTGTGTTCTGTGAATAGACATAGTTTTAATTTTTCCATTCACATATGGATGCCTTTGGTTTCTTCCCTCAAAACTCTGGGTAGAACTTCCAGTACACTATTATCAGTGGTGGAGGCCAGCTTCCTGGCCTTGTTCCTGATTTCAGGAGTGAATCTTTCAGTTTTTAACATTGAGCACGGTGTTTGCTGTGGCTTTGTATACTACTCTTTTTCATATTGAACAAACTTCCTTTTATTCCTACTTTCTTGAGTGCTTGTATCATGAAATAGCACTGGATTTTGATTATAGCTTTTCCTGCAATAATTGATAGGATCATGTGCTTTGACTTCACTTCTTTATAGTTCTTCAGTACATTGCTTAGGTTTAATATGTTGAACAACCTGACATTTCCAGTGTAGAGATACTTGTTTATGACATCATCCATTTAATGTTCTGTTGGCTCCATGTTGTTCTAATTTTGTGGAGGATTCTTGCGTTCATATTTCTAAGGTATACTGGTGTACTTTTCTTTCTCATGATGTATTTGTGTGACTTGATTAGATGTGGCTTGGTGTTGGTGCTTTGAAGGGTCAGCATTAGGGCTGGGGCTGGGTTATGGTTGCCCTAAGCGACCCTGACGTTGCAGCCCAGGCCGCCCGCCTCTGACCACTGCGTCCCCTCGCCAGCTCTGGCCCGGCCTGCTAGAGACTCTCCCCATCATTGGAGGGCAGGGCTGACCGCCCCTCGGCCTCCCTCCCCCCTCTGCCCGTCCGTCCGTCCTCCCTGATTCAGGACACCCCATCCTCCATGAGGCTTCTGGATTCCGGCCTGGGGGACCCACACACCCCCACGAGCTGTGTCGACCATGAGGATTGTCACCTCAAGAGGCCCCAGAAGACGGACTCCCCGGGACCTCAGTATGGGACTTTGTGTGCAGATGGGCCACCACAGAGCTGCCCGGGGTGAGCTGAGGTCACTGACCAGTGTGCGGGTGTCCTCATGGGGGGCATTTGGACCCAGACACACGGGGGAGAAGGCGATGTCATGGCAGAGACGGAGACGGGGCTGGGAGTGGCCTGGGACTGACTGACCCCAGAAGCCGTGGAGGAGTGGGCCCCCAGCACCTTGACCTTGGCCTCCAGGCCTGAGAGGAAGCGTCCCCTGTCCCAACCCCGCCTCCCATCTGGTGTTCTGTGCTGGGGCCACAGGAATCCCACACCTGGCCTGCGGGGCGTGGCGCTGTGCTTGCTGACACCCAGGACCGTCACCGGCCTCCCCCCCTCTGGGCATGACCCCCTCTCCTCCTCGGTGAGGGACCCAGGGCCCAGGACCTCCGTCCCACACTTCCCCATCACAGCAACCTCCCCCACTGCCCCAGCCACCCCTGGGGCATCTCAGGCCCCAGAAAGGAGCCGCAGCAGCGTGGTGACTTGGTGAGTGGTCACAGGCCACCGCACCCACCCCAAGACCTGAGTGTGGCCATCTGAGGAGGGACCCACAAGCCCCCCGACCCAGGCGCCCCGTTTCACAGGGCAGGTCCTCTTGCCGAGTCTCTGGAGGGGAGTGTCGAGCAGGGGTGACTGAGGTCTGTGAACATGTGGGCCAGAGAGGTCCTCCCCAGGAGTCCAGGCACAGTGAGCCCGGGGTGTGTGCATCCCTCCCCTCCTGTACCCCACGGAGTGAGGATAAAGCCCCAGTGACCCCCAAGAAGAGACAAGACACCCAGAGGACTAGACCATCCACAGACCGGGGACTGAGTGTCCACCTCATTTCTCTGGAGAGAACAGTGTGTTCACCGGGACTGCAGCCGGGCCCATGTGCCCACAGACACCCAGCTTTAGTGAACCAGCCACACAGCAAACCCCCTTCCAGGGTCCCCTGTGTTACTAGACGCAGCCTTCAGGGCAGGGGGCCGGCCCAAGCGAGGGTGCACGTGCTCCGGACACGCACAGCCCGTCCCCCTGCCCATCTCCCGGCCCCCTCCTGCACCCTGTGACCTCAACCCCTCAGGAACCCTCCTCTCCAGGCTCCGAGCACCCGCATTTCCCACCTCCACCCCATCACTCTCCACTTCAGTGTGCCCGTTTCCCCGCCAGGTGAAGTGGACGGGAAGCGTCCCACACTGGTGTTTTCAGCAGCGGAGACGGGGCTTCCTTTTTCTTGCCAGCTGGGGTCTGGCCGGACATCAGGGTCTGGCCCTGCAGGGAGCAGCCCTGATCCCGCCCTGAGTATAACAGCTTCAGGGAATTCTGGGAGCAAGAAAAAAGAAGGCGCGGAGGGGGTCCCCTACTCTGCAGTTGGGGTCAGAAGTCGGTGGGGAGGATCTTGGGGCCCTGGAATCTGAAGGGCCCCCCCTACCAGGGGAGGGTTAGGAGACCCTGGGTGGCAGTTAAGCTGAGTCCAAGGCCCTCCTGCGTAAGAGGTTTCCTAGCCCCGGGGATCCTGAAGAGGCCAGCTCCCTCCTCCCCTCCACCTGCAGGCCTGGTCCCTGCTCTTGAGAGATTCCCTAGGGTGGGGTCCTGGTGCTGGAGGTGCCCCGATGCTGTGGCCTCCTGGGTCTCCAGTGAGGATAATGGGAGTGGGGGAAGACCTGTTCACAGAAAGGGAGCTTCTGCTGGAACAGAGCCTGGGTCTGCTGCCCCCGACCCCAGGTGCTCTGGGGCAGGAATGTGAGAGCTAGAATTTGGCTAGAATGCAACTGTGAGACCCTGAGGGGTGAGGATTGGCTGACCTGGGCAGCCTGACCCTGCCGGCCAGCCCTCCCCAGGTGTGCCTGCGTTGAGGTCAATATAAACACCGCTCCAGGCAGCAAGAGCCCCTGCAGCTGGGCCTGACGCCATATTCTCTGCCCCGTCAGCAGTCTCGGGGCTGGGCTGCTGGGAGGGAGTGAGGGGCCACGGCTCTGTTGGTGGCCCAGTGTGAGTGGGGCTCTGCTGGACTTTCTGCAGGAGTTGCCGGGCTGCCACCTCCTAAAGGAGAGGATGTGTCGCCCATACCTTCTGCTGGAATTTCTCCGCGGGCAGAGGTGAGGAAGGAAAAACGCAGTGGGGGCCGGGACAGGAGGGGTACCTCAGGCAGGGAAATGGAAAGCTTCCAGAAGAGCGCCCGGGGCCAGGACCATCCTGGCTGGCCTGCAGGCACCAACTCGGCCTGCGTGCTGTGGCTGGTGTGACTCCAAGCCCTTTCCTCTAGGCTTTCAAGTCCTTGCACACATTCAGGTGTTTTACCTGGGAAGGGTGGGAACAGTTCAGCAGCAGCTGGCCTGGGGCTCAGCTCACGTTTACTCACAGACGCCTTGGCACCATCCCCCAGCCTTGCGATGAGGACACTACTTGCGGGGGAGCTGCTGGCTGCATGGGAGACGATTCCCCACCTCTGACCAACTTCAGAATTGTTTACCACTGGAGCAAGTGCCCTGATAGGGTTTCATCTGTATAACTAGTGGGTTCTTGATTAGCAACGTGAAGGGTGACATCAGAAGTCATGAATCAGGATGGAAATACTTATCCCCAACAGGTACAGGCGTAAAAACCAGGGGAGGCCGTGTGCAGCCGGCACCCTTAGGGATGAGCTTCTGACTGACCCCTCAACATTCTGGTGTCCAGCCACTGCTTTAGTATTTCTGAGGCCCAATGCTGACCCTAAGGGTTCTGTAACCCAGCCTCTGTGGGCCTTTAATGAGGCCCGCACTCCAGGATCCTACAGAGCAGGGTCTGTGTGACCATTCTGTGGCTTCTGTAACAAATGACCACAAGCTGGGTTGTTCAAAACAACAGGAATTCATCCTCCCCCAGTCCTGGAGACCAGACATCTGAGATCAAGGTGTTGCAGGACAGAAGTCTCTCCAAAGGCTCCAGGATAGGGTTCTTCCTGCCTTTTCCAGCTTTTGGGGGCTCCAGGCATTCCTAGGCTTGCAGCTGCATCCCTCCCGTCTCTGTCTCTGTCTTCACGTGGCTTCTGCTCTGTGTCTGTGTTTCTCCTCTTTTGTCTCTCATAAGGACTTTCTCAATTGGATTGAGGGCCACCCTAACACAAGATGACCTCACTTCGAGATCCTTAACTACATATAGAAAGACCCTTTTCCCAGATATGGTCCTGTTCACGTGTTCTGGGGGGGACACATCTTTCGGGGCCAGCATTCAACCCATTGTCTGTGTATAAAATAGCCCTCATTTTAGGAGATTGCCAAGGTCCCGTATAGACTGGCACAGACAGCAGCCATGTGGGTGGGGTCTGGGCAGAGTGAGGACCCTGGAATCACCTGGAAAGGATGAAGTCCTGGCTGCATCAGGTGAGCTCTTCTACCACGGGGCACGTGGAAACAGCCACTCCACTCTGTCCGTGGAAAGGGACCCAGTGCCGAGTCCAGAAATGGTTATATTGGAAAGCGGGCTTTCCTGGATTTCATCATCAATAACATCATGTAACCAATAACTATGGGCTTGGAATCGGTTTCTGGCACGTGATGACAGCACTGTCTCTTTAGGCTCATCCAGCCTAGAATAGGAATGTTTGAAGGAGAAGAGTTTGGGAGATTGCGAAGCTTGGTTGTCAAGGAAACTGAGAAGGTTTGTCAAGGAAACTTCTCCCTTAAACTGAAGGCAGGGCTGGGAGAACTGAACTCGAGGGATCTTTTAAAGGGGCTTCTGTGAAGCACCATCACCTGAGTGGTGGTCTCAGCATGAGCTGGGGTTTGAGAAAAGTGTGATGAGATGAAGCCTGACTTTCTGTGACAGCTGGGGAGGGGTTTGTAAAGTACCTTGGGTTTTAAGGTAAAGTTTGTTGCTGGAACAAAGTGTCTCCCAAAACTGGGCTGGAGCTCAAGATGTGTCTGTCCCCTTCTTGTGAGAGTCCAGGGCAGGTGAGTGTCAGGTCCCAAGCTCTGGCCCCCTTGTTTCTCCTCCCTGCTTCCAGGTGAGGTCTCCAACCAGCAGGGTGCGGTGAACAGCTGGGCTTCATGCCCTCTATTGTAGGATGCAGGCTGGCCAAGGCCCTCACCAACTTCACCTGTTTCCCTTGGTAACAGGAGACAGTATGCCCCAGCTGGAAGAGGTGGGAAGGCTGGGAGGTGCAGGGTAACTGTGAACAGGAAAAAGGGAAATGGGTTCTTATGGCCAGCTGCGCAGCCCTGTTGTGACGGTCACCTGGACGGTAGCCCACAGACATTGGGTCCTGTGAAGCTTCAGTGCTTTGTGGTTCTGGAAATCCTATAGGAGACGGTCCACAGCAGGTGAAGCTAATGCTCTCAGTGGAGCTGGTGAAGCCAAAGATCTGCAGTTCAGACTGAAGGTGCCGATGTACATACAGGACAAAACCATCTCGTGTGATTGGACTTCAGGCACGTTTAACATGAATGCAGCCATGTTAATGCCTAGCATCTTCTATCTTGTGCCTCCCCTCAGGGACCCCCTCCTCAGTTCCTGGGGTTCCTGTAACCCATGTACAGGGGGATGGAGAGTGGGCTCTGTCCAGTCTGAGCCCTGAGTTAACCCTGCGTGTGAGTCTGCTCAGGACCGCCGTAACAAATAGCACAGACAGGGCAGCTTGGGTAACAGACCTATCTCCCAGTCCTGGATGCTGTCGGAGATCAAGGTGTGTGCATGCTGGCTTCTCCTGAGGCCTCTCTCCTTGGTGCTTAGACAGCCATCTTCTCCCCAGGTCCTCACATGGTCTCCCCCTGTGCCTATCTGTGTCCTAATCTCTTCTTGTAGGACATCAATCCTATTGGATTAGGATCCACCCTGGTGACCTCATTTTTACCTTGATCACCTCTTTAAAAATCCCATCTCCAAATACAGCCACATCCTGGGGTCCTGGGGGTTAGGGATTCAGCATGTGAATTTGGACGGACGTGACTGAGCCTATACCATCCTCCTTAGGAACCAAGTGTGCTTCAGTCCTTCCTTCCCTCAAGTCACACGAGTTGATGTAATGGCTCAAGGAGAGGCCACTCGTGCAGAGTTTGTGTCCCAGCTGGGGAGCCCTTCTCTGCTCTCTCTGATCAGGCTGTGGCAGTGCCTGCCCAGTCCTGAGGTGAGCAGTTCTGGGGTTTTCTGCCGTGTCTCCCGGCCTGCTGAGGTGCTCATTGTCAGGGAACTCAGGAGCCAGCAGCCTAGTGGGGATGCCGGAGACTCTCAGGGCCTTGGCAGATGTCTCTCCCGGCAGATACCCTAGCGAAAGTGGGGAAACATTTGGGGGATTACAGGCGGGAGAGAGTCAGTCTCGTTTATGCTTCAGAAAGACCAGGTTGCGGTGGGATGTGAGACGCACCGTGCAGGCAGGGAGCTTTGTCAGGCCTGATGGAGGAACCAGGCACAAGATCAGGCTTGGGCCAGGGCTGTGGGCATAAAGGGGAATTAGTGTGGGAACTGGCCACAGACTGTTGTCAAAATCTCGGCTTCCCTGTGCACCGAGGCCAAACAGAAATTCGGAGACAGGGATTTAGGAGGAAGAGAGAGATGGCTTTATGTTTCTGCCAGGCAGAAGGGAAGACACAGCTGGCTAGCACCACAAGAACTGGGCACCCCCCAGCTCCTTGAGAATCAGGGAAAATTTTATATGTGGGACTCTCGCAGTCTGGGGTATAGGATGACGATAAAAGTAGTGAAGGTCTTGCATTCTTCCTTTCCTTTGCATTATTTCAAAACAGTCATAGCTGGCATCAGGCCGCGTGGTAATTGGGGTCCAACAGTCTGGTAATTTCATACGTTTGCCCCTGGTTTATCGGCGGTGACCTCGTTTCTGAAATGCAAAAACTATAGGGGGTGATTTGTTATGAGGGGCATATAGAATGTAAGTGCTGGACATAATAAGGTTAGGGAGTGAGAGGCAGGGGATGTAACTCACACAGAGTCAGGGGTGATGTGTGCTAAATGTAAATTACATAGTGTCAGGGAGTGAGGTTAGCTTTGAAAAGTACAAATCTAGTTATTACAGATTAGTGACAAAGTAAAACAAGGAGTGATGAACACTTTCAGGCCAGGTTATGTTTCTTCTCTAGCCTGTTCGCTGCTCCCTTTGTTTTCCTTGTTCTCAGGAGAAGGAAAACTTCATTTCTACTTTTGCTGCAACAAGACTGGAGGAGCAGATGACAGTCACTGGGGCACAAGGAGGGTGGGAGCCTGGGAGGCCCCAGTGTTACCGAACAAAACGTGGGTCGGCTTGCCCGAGTAGAGTAAAGCCAGTCTACTGACACCTGGTGTGGTGAAGGAAAGTGCAGCTTTAATTGTAAAAGTGCCAATACAAGGAGGCCAGGTGGCTTGTGCTCTAAAACCCCAAGTTCCCTGAAGGATTTCAGTAAAGCAATATTAAAGGCCAGGTGAAGGAGGGGCGTCGCAGGGTATGTGATCAGCTGGTGCACAATTCTCTGGTTGATGGTGAGGTAACAGGCGGTTAACATTATAAATTCTTAGGCGCTAGAAGTTCCGGGGCTACATGTTCATGATCATCAAGTAGTTAAGTTCTTCCGCTTGGTGGTGGTTTTAGCATCTGTAAAACAACTCAGGAAGCGTGTATCAGATACTGTTATCCAGGTACTTCAGAGAGGAGCTATAGCAGAGCATGTGGGGGAGGGGTCTGTCCTGGGAAGGCCCAATAGGGTCCTGCTTGATTACACCCGGTGCCTGGGCTCGGCAACCTGGGAAGGTGGGGCTGCTCCTGGGTGTGGGGAGCTGTGGGCCCAGTCCTCTGAGGGGCCTGTTAGCCCCCAAGGTGAGATGGGGGTGCAGTGGCTGGACAGAGGCGTCTGGCCTGAGAGAGGGGTCCAGGCTGGAAATGTCACGGGAATCATCAAAGGGAGGGAGGGGAAAGGCCAATGGGGGCAGGTAGGTCACAGCGGACTATGTGCAGGTGACTGCGGTCCTGGTGGAAGCAACTCAGAGCCACAAAGGAGTGGCCGTCAGGGGCTCAGCTCCATTCTCCTGTTCCTTTGTAAAACTGCTGTGTAAGAGTTTGAGACACCGCCAGGAGACGTCAGGGCCCAGTGCTGCCATGGCTTCATCAAAGGGCCCAGGGGGAAGAGAACCACTGCAGGCCCCGCCCATGTGCGCACTGGGAATGAGCCCCATCGGGGCTCCTGGGCTCACAGACTTGAGGGAACCTCTGTCCTCAGGACCGGTCTTCCTCCCTCCTCTCACCTGCTGGTCAGAGGCCCAGGAACCCCCAACCTGGCTCCACACCCAGGGCCTGGATTCTGGGACAGCTTAGGGGTAAGCAAGACCCTCACGCTCCTTTATCTGCCTGGGGGTGAGAATGTCTTAAATGCTGCAATTGACTGATTATGGAGGGCTGAGTGTTTCCAGCAGGTATGGGTGGAAAGATGGGGCGTGAACTTCCTGTGCCTGCAGGGTCTTCCCAGCGTGAAGATCTGTGTGTTTCCCCCGGCCAGTCAGCATCCTCCCTGGAAGCCCAGATCCAGTATTACGAGGGCAGAGGCTCTCCCCTTGCTTATCTGTAACTTCCCACTCCCACAGCAAGGCTGTGGCTGGCTCCCTGGCTCCCACCATCTGCCATTTATCTGTGCATTGCTCCTTTCCAGGTTACATGTGCAGAGGTTTCAGAATTGTTAGCTACTACACCCTGGAAAGAACTTCGTAGAATAAAGCCCACTGTTTATATACAGTCCATTTTGCCTTTAGTCTACAGATTCCATTCATTTCCAAATGTGACTTAGGTCAGCACCTTTTATCCCATCCCCTACAGTGAGTTGCTTCCATATATTTCTAATACAGTTAGATTCTGTGACATTTTGTATTCCATCCTACAACATTCCTACATCCTAAATAACTAAATTTGAATAGATTATGATTGGCCCCTTGGGCTATGCATATCTGTGGGCTTAGACAAATGCATAGTGACAGGTATCCACCCTAGAGTATCATGTGGACTACTTCAGACACCCCACCCCATGATCTGCTTATCGTCTACGTAGCTTTGCCTTTCCCAGAATGTCACCAATGGGGTCATACTGTGTGCAGCCTCCGCAGACTGAAGTTTTTCACTTAGCAGTATATACTGAAGATTTATCAATGTCTTTCCATAGGTTGGTGGTGCCTTCTTTTCTGCTGAGTAGTATTCCACTGCACGTGTATGGGAGGAAAAACAATTTTCCCTCTACTTTTCTAGGTTCTTGGTTGAGGGCCCCCCCTGCCCCTGTAATAAAAGATTACCAGGAGAAAAGCCGAAGTTTAATAACATGTATACCTTCTGAATACAGGGGGGATACCACGGAAAACTGAGTCACGCCCTGAAATGACCAAAACCATCCCCTTAAATACTGTCTTCAGCTAAAAACAGAAGAAAGATGCTGGGGAAGGGGGGAAGGCCAGTTATGGCAGGTTATCATGCAAAGCACAGTAAACAAGGGTATGACTGTTTGCACATTTAAGTTAGGACTTCCCCATTGAAAAGAGTTACCTAATATTTAATTATCCTTCCATTTTGGGTGCAAAGAGGGACATACCCTTATAAATGGAGATTTCTCTGTTGTAAATGTCCTTCATAAAACGGCAATCTCAGTTTTCTGAGATTTTTTAAAAAATGTATTATTTTTGGCTGCATTGGGTCTCCATTGCCGCGTGCAGGCTTTTCTCTGGTTGTGGCGAGCAGGGGCTACTCTTCATTGCGGTGTGCGGACTTCTCATTGTGGTGGCTTTTCTTGTCACGGAGCACAGGCTCTAGGCGTGTGGGCTTCAGTAGTTGTGGCACACAGGCTCAGTAGTTGTGGCTCGCGGGCTCTTGAGCGCAGGCTCAGTAGTTGTGGCTCACAGGCTTAGTTGATCTGCGGCATGTGGGATCTTCCCGGACCAGGGCTCGAACCTGTGTCCCCTGAATCGGCAGGTGGACTCTTAACCACTTAGCCATCAGGGAAGCCCTTTTTTTTAAAGCAGACCAATAATCCTTATGCCAGAGAGACATATTTTGGGGTGGCGTATTTTACTCGCGTTGACATGAATGTACCCCAATTTGCTTATGCATTCATCTTTTGAAGGATATCCTGATTTCTTCAAGTTTTTAGCCATTATGGAAGTGCTGCTCTTCATAATTGCATCCTTCTTTTCATTTGGACACAGATTTTCAAAGCAGTTGCCTAAATATTGCAAGTGTGATTGTTGGATCCCAACATGAGACTTGTTTAGCTTTGGAAAAAACTGCCAAATTGTCTTACAAAGTGGCTGCACATGCATCCCCCCAGGTATGAGAGAGAGTTCCTTTTGTTCCTCACCCTCTAGCAATTGGTATTGTCATATTTTTGGAGCTTAGCAGTCCTAATAGGTGTGCTGTGATAGCTCATGATTTTAATTTGTAATTCCCTAATGGTATATGATGTTGAGCTTGTTTCTTTTTCTTTTTTTTTTTTTTTTTTTTTTTTGCGGTACGCGGTCCTCTCACTGTTGTGGCATCTCCCGTTGCAGAACACAGGCTCTGGACACGCAAGCTCAGCGGCCATGGCTCACGGAACCAGCTGCTCCGCGGCACGTGGAATCTTCCCGGACCAGGGCAAGAACCCGTGCCCCCCGCATCGGCAGGTGGACTCTCAACCACTGCGCCACCAGAGAAGCCCTTGAGCTTGTTTCTGTATGACTTTTACTATCTGTATATCTTTTTTGGCGGAATGTCTGTTCAGATCATGCTGTTCATGTTCATGCTGAGAGGAGCCCTGTCTCCTCAGGACCTGCTGGGGCTTTGGCTTCTGGAACACGTGGGGCTGAGTCCACGCTGATGGCCGGGCTTCGGAACAAGCCGGGGTCGGGTCCACACTAACAGAAGCCGGGTCTCCTCAGGACCCGCTGGGCCTTCAGCTTTGGGACACTGTGGGGTCCAGTTCATGCTGACAGGAGCCTGGTCTCCTCAGGACCTGCCGGGAGGTGATGCTGCTGAGGGAGAAGGTGAGGAAAAGTGGGCAGAAGGTTCCTGTGCGTGGCTGACCGCTGAGGGTGTATGTCTTCAGAGGACCCAGGAGAGGAAGGGCTTGATGTGGAAAACTGGGTTTTTGGCCCCTTTTGTGTGTGGTGTAGACAGAGTGCAGTGTTGTTCTTTGGCGTGTGGCGTCTGGTTTTCCCAGCACCATTTATTGAGGGGACTGTCCTTTCCCTGGTGTATGTTCTTGGCTCCTTTCTTGTGAATTAACTGACCACATACCTGTAGGTTGATTCCTGGGTTCTCTGCTCTGTTCCTCTGGTCTGTGTGCCTGTTTTTGGCCCATTCCACACTTTTTGGGGACTGTAGCTTCGTAATGTAGTGTGAAATCAGGGAGGGAGACGCCTCCAGCCCGTTCTCCTTCCTCAGGGTCATTTTGGCTCTTCTGGGTCCTTTGTGGTTCCACACACAACTTAAGATTATTTGTTCTGTTTCTATGTAAAATGTCATTGGACTTTTGGTAAGGATTGCATTGAATGTGTACATTAATTTGGCTAGACTGCATATTTGTTTTAAATTAAACAAAAATTTGGGTCACACCATGTAGCATGCAGGGTGCGTGATCTTAGTTCCCCAACCCGGGATTGAACCCGCGCCCCCTGCAGTGGGAGCACAGAGTCCCAACCCATGGACAGCCAGGGAATTCCCAATATAGAATGCATATTTTCACAGTATTCTTTTTCTTTTTCTTTCTTTTTTTTTTTTGCGGTATGCGGGACTCTCATCGTTGTGGCCTCTCCGGTTGCGGAGCACAGGCTCTGGAAGCACAGGCCCAGTGGCCATGGCTCACAGGCCCAGCCACTCCGCGGCATGTGGGTTCCTCCCAGACAGGGGCACGAACCCGTGTCCCCTGCATCGGCAGGCGGACTCTCAACCACTGCGCCACCAGGGAAGCCCTTGTTTTGTTTTGGTTTTTTGCGGTATGTGGGCCTCTCACTGTTGTGGCCTCTGCCGTTGCAGAGCGCAGGCTCAGCAGCCAAGGCTCACGGGCCCAGCCGCCCCACGGCATGTGGGTTCTTCCCGGACCGGGGCAGGAACCCACGTCCCCTGCATCGGCAGGCGGACTCTCAACCACTGCGCCACCAGGGAAGCCCCTCCATTTATTTTCGTCTGTTCAGTGTCCTCTATCAGTGTCTTCCAGTTTTCAGTGTGCCGGTCCTTCATGTCCTTGGTTAAATTTACTCCTAGCTATCTTTTTGGATGCAACTGTAAGTGGGATTTCTTTAAAATTCTTTTTCTGATGGTTCATTATCAGTGTATAGAATCACAAATGATTTTTGTGCATTGATTTCTCTCTTTTTTTTTGTATACTGCAGCTTTACTGAATTCATTTTTTAGTTGTAACAGTTTTTTGGTGGTTGAATGTGGAGAACTAGAATTCAGAAATCCCACTGTTTCATCTACATCCAGGTCATCCACAGCACCCAAGATATAGTGGCTCCGAATATAATCTTCCCATGGTGCCTCTTGTAGTATGTGGACTCCTACAAGGGTGATTAGCATCCCCACTGTGGGTGAACTGGATCTTGGTAGGGCTTGGCCTCTATAACAGAGTTTGATGTCTGTATTTCTGGCGTGGTATGACGTGGTTGTTTTGATAAGTACTTTATTTTCTAGTAAATTTCAAGTGTATAAAAGACTTTAAATAGCAGTATAAAGTTTTCCATCTTCACAAAATACTCCAGTTTGTTTTACCCTGTGAGAGTGGGAGGGCCACTCTCCCAGGGAGCCAGCACATAACCCCAAAGTGAGGAATAATTAAGGTTTCCACATTATAATCCTATCGACTGACCCACTTCAACTTTCACCAGCTGCCCCAGCTTTGTGGAAATGTAGTTTGCTATTCGAATCCAGTTTTCTCTTCTTGGAACCATCACTAGGGCTTTTCCTCACTTTAAAAACCTTGCTGGATTGAAAGTGTACAAGATGAGCATGATCTGGGTGGTTTTTCTGTATGGCTTCTTTCACTTAGGATGTTTTCACTGTTTATCCGCACTGTAACATTGATCATTATTTCATTCATTTTTTCCATTGTGATTAAAAACACATAACATTTGCCATTTAAACCATTTTTTAAAAGCTTTTTAAAAAAATTATTTTCTATTCTTTGGCTACACGCAGGCTTTCTCTAGTTGCGGCCAGCGGGGGCTACTCTTCATTGCCGTGTGCAGGCTCCTCATTGCGGTGGCTTCTCTCGTTACGGAGCACGGGCTCTAGGCGCACGGGTTTCAGTAGCTGTGGCACGAGGGCTCAATAGCTGTGGCTCACGAGCTTAGTTGCTCTGCGGCATGCAGGATCTTCCAGGACCAGCGCTTGAACCCGTGTGTCCTGCAATTGGCAGGCGGATTCTTAACCACTGTGCCACGAGGAAAGCCCCATTTAAACCATTTGTAAGTATAGAGTTCTATGGCCTTAAGTACATTCACATTGTTGTAAAAATATCCTCACCATCCATCTCCAGAACTTTATTTTCCCCATGTGAAACCGTAGCCATTAAACACTAACTCACCTCAACCCCTGGCAACCTTATTCTACTTTGTCTTTGGATTTGACTTATCTGGATACCTCATACTAGTGGAATCATAGAACGTTTGTCCTTTTTGTGTCTGGCTGGTTTCACTTAGCATAATGACTTCAGGGTTCATCCACATTGTAGCATGTGTGAGAATTACCTTAGTTTTAAAGGTTGAATCGTATTCCATTGCGTATATACTACACTGTACTTATCCATTCATCTGTTGAAGAATGTGTTGTGTTGCTTCCACCTTTTGGCTATTGTGAATAATGTTGCTATGAATATGGGGTACAGATATCTGTTCCAGTCCTTGCTTTCTAATATTCTGGGTGTACACCCCGGAGTGGAATCAAGGGATCATACATTTTCCATGTTTTTGAGGAGCCACCATACAGTTTTCCACAGCGGCTGTATAATTTTACTGTATTCCTTTATATGACAGAATAATGCAGCTTATGGATCTACCTTATTTTGCTTATCCGTTTACCTGCTGATGGACATTTAAATCTTTCCTACCCTGGGCTATTGTGAACAGTGCTGCTATGAATAACTGGTGTACAAGTTTTTGTTTGAATGCCTGTTTTCCATTTTTTTGTTATATATCTAGGAGTGGAGTTGTTGAACCACATGGTAATTATATTTTATATTTTTGAGTAAATGCTAAAGGTTTGTACACATAGACTGCACCATTGTACATCTCCATAAGTAACTTTTAAGAGTTCCAATTTCTCTGCATTGTTGCCAACGTTTGTTATTTTTATTTACATATTTTAAAATTTATTTAAAATTTTATTTTTATTCTAGTGTGTGTGAAGGGGCATCACACTGTGGCCTTAATTTGCATTTTCATCATGACTCTTGACATTTGACATCTTTTCATGTCCTTGTTGACCATTTGTATGTCTTGCCTGGAGAGCAGTCCATGCAAGTTATTTGTCTGTTTCAAAAATTGTATTGTTTGTCTTTTTGTTGATGAGTTGGAAAAGTCCTGGGTACGTTCTAGGTAAAGAGTCTTATGAGAGATATAATGTGCCCATATTGTCTTCCATTCTGTGGGCTGTCTTTTTACTTTCTGGATAGCCTCTTTTGATGCACAAAGGTTTGTAATTTTGAGGAAATCCAATTTATCTATTTTTTTCTTTCATTTCTTATGCTTTACTGTCAAATCTAAGAAACCATTGCTAAATTCATGGTCGGGAAGATTTAATTCCTCGGTTTATTTGAGAGTTCATTCAGTCATCCCTCGGCGCCCACTAGGCCAGGTTTTAGGCCTGGGGCTGAGTCAGTGTGAGGGTTCAGCGGTCACGGTTTAGGGTTATGGGTCATCGTTGGAGAGTCATGGTAGAGGGTTGTGGTTAAAGGGTCAGGGATTAGAGTTTAGGGGTCAGTGATGAGGGTCTAGGGGTCTGGCGCTAGGGTTGTTAGGGGGTTACAGTTAGAGGTTAGGGTTCTTAGGGTAAAGGTTAGAGTTAGGTTTAAGCACAATTGGCCCTCATTGTCCTCCCCTCTCCTTCTCTGTGAAGCCTCCAGAATGGGTAGGACTTGCCCAGGGTCAAACAGGAGTCAGGGAGCTGAGGTCAATAACTGTTTTTCTGGCCTCCCTTCCCCCAGTCCTGGGCTCTGAGAGAAGAATGAACTGTCTGTTCTTGTCTAGGACTGTTTCTTATCCAACTCGACCTCTGTCAAGGATTGGGGAGGATGTCAGAAGTCATGCATGGTTTCCTTCTGCCCTCCTACCTGGGAAGGGTGATGCTGGCCCTACTCTGCCTGGGCAGCCCCAGGTTCCAGCACAGCCCAGACAGGAGGGCACTCAGTGGACATGTGTGGATTTATACAGGACTGGGTGCAGTGACCTGCCAGCCCCCAGATGCTGCCTTCTTGAGGGCTGCTGGGGCCCTCCTGGCACTGGAGGCATCCTTTGTCCCATCTGAGTGGGCATGAATAGATGATCAAGTCTCAGGCAGGACATCCCTCGACCTCTGACTATCCAGGCAGGGATCTGTGGTCCTCTAGCTCAGTCCAGCCTGGGCATTGTCATGCCCTCATGTACAGCTATGGAGCTGACCATGATGCTGGGCAATGCAAGAGCTACCTGGGCAGTGTAGACATTCCTTTGAGAAGTTTCAACCACCAACATGCACGTGGCTGAGAAAAAGGCATCCTGCTCACGGCCTCATAGGCTGCCAAGAGAGGTAGTAATCCTCTAGACATTGGAGTGTGGCCCTGACGCAACACCCATGCAGCAGACCATGGCCCTGCAATCCTCTGTCCTTTCAGTCGTTAGAAACTTTTGACATGCATATTCATTAAGAATCAAAGATATGGGAGCAACTGGACCTCCCAGTGTGAGGTTTACACTGCCACTGCCATTGTCTTGGAGAGCCATATGCATCCATGTGGCCTCTGGAAAGCCTGCCAATTATGGGTTCCATGGCATGGAATAATTCTCGAGCCTCCCGTTACTTCATTGCTCAAGTGTCCTTACCACCTTAGCATTTGGTTTCTTCCTCTTAGTAAAGGAGAGAGAAGAAACTGGAAAAGGAGCAGTATTGTTTTTCAGGGATGGGCAATTAATATGGCCAGGGAGATGGCATAACTCAGGGCTCCCACTTCTCAGGGGCAGGAATGAGGTCTGTGTGTCTTCTCAGGACACATGGGCTGTTCTGGGCCAGCCTCTGAGATGTGAGGACCTGATGCCCAAGGAAAGAGACTTGAGTTTACCACCACCAATGATCCTGACTTTTCAGCAAGTGAAAGAACTTTTTGCAGTCTTGGGAGGGACAGTAAGAGCACTGGGTGAGTCGCTGCAGCCCCTGACCCTAAGTGAACCCCTTTCTTCCTTTTGTGTCAGATTCTGTGCTGTGCAGTGAGCTGTCATTGACATAGAATCTGTTGCTTCCTCCCAGCCAGCCACTGTTCTCAGGCCCAAGTGCCTCAGTTTTCCTTTGGGAATTACATGTCACCTGCTTCCAGTCCAAAGATTTGCAGAAGGATGGCCCGATATTCCACCCAGCTCGAAGATGGGTTTACAACCCACATCTAGCCAGTCCCATTTTCCATCTTCTGGTGATCGGTCAAGGATAAGAATGCAACCCAAGCCAGATCAAAGGCATTTAAAACCATGACTTTCTTGGAATCCAAGAAAAGGAGAAACTCTTTCTCGGAAAATGGATGGTGAGTGGTTGTCAGCCTAGAACTGCTGTTGGCCCAAGTGCAGTGAGAGAGCCTGTGCCTATGAATGGGGTCCCCCAAAGGCACTGAGCGGGACAAAGGTTTGGAGAGAAACAAGGTCACACTGAGACAGTGTGAGCCCGTGGACCTGCTAGGTCCAAACCCATTCTTCAACTTGCCACTTGTAAGTATTAACGTATTTCTACCCTTACAATAAATACTAATTTATTTTATTTCCGTAAGTGTGTCCAGTCACTGGTAAAAGAAAAAGTCCTGGTTGATACATCTGAGTCAATAATCCCTGACCCTTCCTCAGGTGTCCTCACTGGGTAGGCATGGCTGGGGTAGGTGAAGACACTGGTTGGGGTCATAAACTAGGGGAGCTGGCAAACAACTCTGTCCCTGCTCCTTCCCTGTCCCGGGAGAGGGAAAGCCTGGAACAGTGATAGGATAGCCAGTAGGGGAAGAGTTTCCTCAGTGGTTAATTGGCCTTTTTGTGTTTTCCTTCATTTAGGGTCCATTTTGGTAATGTGCTTTTACAAAGAAATCCCCCTTTTCCTCTAGATTTCCAATTTGTTACAGTAGGTCTCTCTTATTTTGACGTTTAATTGTTCCTGTCTAATTTTCTACAGAATCATGACAAATAATGAACAATATACTGATACTTTACTATTAACTGAAGTCTCTATTCACGTTCCCTTTGTTATACCTTTCCTTGTTCCAGGGTCTCAGAGGACATGGGGTCATCATGTCTGTTTAGTCTCTTCTGGGCTCTGACAGTTGCTCAGATTCTCCTTGTTTCCATGACCTTGACAGCGTGGAGGAGGGCTGCTCAGGTATTGTATAGACTGCCGGGCGCTGGGATTTGCTTGGTGGTTTTGTCGTGGTTAGACTTGGCTTTGCAAAAGCAGACCACAGATGTGAAGTGCTTCCTCTTCACTATATATCAAGAAGACAGGCTCTTAAGGGAACTTCTCCCTTATATTCTTAATTTTGGTCACCTAGCTGAGGTAATGTTTGTCAGGTTTTCCCACAGTGAGGTTAATTTTTTCCCATGTCCATCCTGTGTGTCTTATGTAGGAGGCAGTCATAATGCAGAAGCCACACTTGAGGAGAGAGGGGTTAGCTTCACATCCTTGATGGACAGCTGACTTGCTATACACATTGTTTAGAAGTTTTCTGCATAGGAGATTTCTATTTAACACCATTCATCAAAAACTATGTAATTTATTTATACCAGTTTGGACACGTGAATAATTATTGTAAACTTTTGGTTATAATCCAGCACTACATTATTAGACTGCTTAGTTCATTCTTGCTTTGGCTGTTGAGAGCTTCTTCCATTTGCTCTTGTTTTCATTTTACATATTTTTTCTTTTGTGGGTTTAAAAAATTTTTGGTACTTCTTTACTTTCTGATATTTTAAGATTATCCTGCTTCATATATTTACTGTCTCAGTCCTACCATCAGCCCTTTCTTCAAAGAGCCCTTGTTCCTTTTATTAGAGAATGGTATTAAAAACTTACATGTGGGAGCTAAATATGCTCAGCTGACAGTACATAGAAATATATGCATGTATCCCAGCCTATGCATATACACATAATTACAAAGATTTCCATGTGGAACTATGTGTAGGCTAAAGATAGTTTATACTGGTATCTCCAAGCAGATCTGTTATGACATGGATATTGTAACCTTCTCCCTTTGTTTGACTGTAACATCCAACTCCATTGGTAAGAAACCTGGCTTCCACCATTTGTCATTTATTAAATTCAGTGCTTGTTCCATTTGATGACTGATATAGTAGTTTCAGTACTGTTAGCTGCTACCCCTCATGGGAAAGAACATAGAGTCCACTGTGTATGTATGGCACATTTTGTCTTTGGCCTAAAGATTCTGTACGGTTCCAAAGTTAACTTAGGTCAGCCCATTTGTCCCACTACCAACTGTGAGTTTTTTCATACATTTCTGAATCAGTTAGATTCTTTGTTACATTCTGTATCCCAGTCTTTGACACTCCCATATCCTAAGTAGCTAAGTTTGAATAGATTGTAAATTACTTGTTGGGTTGTAAAAATCTGTGGGTATAGCCAAATGCAGTGACAGGTATTCACCACTGAAGTATCATATGGACTCTTTCAACCACATATTCTGTAAACTGTTTACCATGTCAGTTTTGCCTTTTCTAGAATGTCATATAAATGAGGTCATACACTGTGTAGCACTTCAGACTGGATTCTTTCACTTAGCAATGTAAGTGTTGGATGCAGTATTATTTTTGGGGGGGGGGCACGGGTTGATGATCCATTCCTTTATATCTCTGAATACTATTGCACTGCATATATATGAGAGGAAAAATAATTTTCCCTCTACACTTCTATGTTCTTTGTTGAGATCCCCCTTGTAATTGAAAAGAGACGAACTGGAGAAAACAATCAGAAGTTTAATGTATACCATGCATACCTCCTGTATACTTGAAAGATACCCAGGAACTGAGTCACTCCCTGAAATGGCCCAAGCCATTACCTTAAATACTTCTGCTGAGAACAAAAAAAAGATGTTAGGGAATGGAGGCAGCCATTTAAGGGATGTTATTAGGCAAAGCCCAGTAAACAAGGGTAAGGTTGTTACACAGATTTACATCCAGGCCTATTTCATTTACAAGCTTTTTTTTTTTTAAAAAAAAACATTTATTTGGCTGCACCGGGTCTTAGTTGCGGCCTGTGGAATCTTTAGTTGCGGCATGCGGGCTCTTAATTGCAGCATGCGGGATCTAGTTCCCTGACCAGGGATTGAACCCTGGTCCCCTGCATTGGGAACATGGGGTGTTAACCACTGGACCAGCAGGGAAGTCCCAACAAGCTTTTCTTGATATTTAGTCATCATTCAATTCCTGGTCCAGAGAGGGACATACCGTTACAAATGGAGATATCCTTAATAAATGTAAATTTACCTCCTAAAAGGGCATTTTCTACTTGGTTTTGAAAGATTCTCCTGGGTCTGCTGTTTCTTAAATTAATCAGTCCAAAATAATCCTTTTGTCAAATGGGCATATTTTGGGGTGGTGTATTCTGCTCCTCTTGACATGTATGTGCCCTAATTTGCTTATGAATTCATCTACAGAAGGACATCCTGATATCTTTAAGTTTTTAACCATTATGAATAGAGCTGCTGTGCATTACTTGATGCTAGTTTTGGTTTGAATACAGTTTTTCAAAGCAGTTGTCTAAATACAAGAGGTACACTTCTTGGATCCTAAGGTGAGACTTTTTGATTTGGAAAAATCTGCCAAACTGTCTTTCAAAGTTGGTTGTACATGCATTCCACCAGCATCTTGAGTTTATTCTTGTATGCTTATTTACTGCCTGTTTATCTTCTTGGGCCAGGTGTGTGTTTCAATCTTTACCAGATTTTAATGGCGTTGTTGGCATAATTTGAGTACAAATCCTTTATCAGATATGTGTTTTGGAAATAGTTTCTTGCAGTTTGTGGTTTGTCTTCTGGTTTTCTGAATAAGGTCACCAGACCCAAAGTTATGTAGATTATCTTTTTTTTTCCCTAGGATTTTTATAGTTTGGTAATTTAAATTTGGCTACGGGCATTTTGAGTGAATTTTGGTTTAAGTTGTAAAGTTTGTGTCTACATTCATTTCATTACATATGGTTTGTAATTAATTGCTCCTTAACCATCTTTTGAGAAGATACAGTGAGATACTTGGCTCCATTTCAGTTTGGATTTCCAAACTTAGTATATACAGCAGAACTGCCTCCCAGATGAGGCCTCTGGGTTTGTGAGTGCGGCACTCTCGGCACTTTTCTCACATCCCACAGGGGGCGCCGAACCCACCTGTGTGACCGTGGGGGCACAGGTGCACCCTGCCCACAGACTTTGCTCTGTGACAAGCAGACAGGATCTTTGTCTCCTGTCAGGGCCTAAGTTTCCGGACCATGAGGCATTGTCCACACAGACAGGAGCTGGGTTTTCTCAGGAACCACTGGTGAGGAGACTCCACAAGAGGAAAAAATGAGCAAGTGTGGAGAATCTTCCTGTGCAGCTGACTGCTGGCTGGGTGGGGTGCATCTTCAGGGGACTCAGGAGAGAAAGGGTTTAATGTGGAATACTGTGCACTTTTAGTTTTATGTGCAGTGTAAATGGTGACCAGTGTCGTTCTTTGGAGACTGGTGTCTACTTTTCCTGGCACTGTCTGTTGATTGCTTTAGGTAGAATAAACTTTTTTTTTTAACATCTTTATTGGAGTATAATTGCTTTACAATGGTGTTTTAGATTCTGCTTTATAACAAGGTGAATCAGTTATACATATGTTCCCATATCTCTTCCCTCTTGCGTCTCCCTCCCTCCCACCCTCCCTATCCCACCCCTCTAGGTGGTCACAAAGCACCGAGCTGATCTCCCTGTGCTATGCGGCTGCTTCCCACTAGCTATCTGTTTTACGCTTGGTAGTGTATATATGTCCATGCCACTCTCTCACTTTGTCACAGCTTACCTTTCCCCCTCCCCATATCCTCAAGTCCATTCTCTAGTAGGTCTGTGTCTTTATTCCTGTCTTACCCCTAGGTTCTTCATCATATTTTTTTTTCTTAAGTTCCATATATATATGTCAGCATACGGTATTTGTCTTTCTCCTTCTGACTTACTTCACTCTCTATGACAGACTCTAGGTCCATCCAGCTCATTACAGATCGCTCAGTTTCATTTTTTTTATGGCTGAGTAATTTTCCACTATATATATGTGCCACATCTTCTTTATCCATACATCCGATGATGGACACTTAGGTTGTTTCCATCTCCTGGCTATTGTAAACAGAGCTGCAATGAGCATTTTGGTACATGACTCTTTTTGAATTATGGTTTTCTCAGGGTATATGCCCAGTAGTGGGATTGCTGGGTCATATGGTAGCTCTATTTGTAGTTTTTTAAGGAACCTCCATACTGTTCTCCATAGTGGCTGTACCAATTCACATTCCCACCAGCAGTGCAAGAGTGTTCCCTTTTCTCCACACCCTCTCCAGCATTTATTGTTTCTAGATTTTTTTGGTGATGGCCATTCTGACTGGTATGAGATGGTATCTCATTCTAGTTTTGATTTGCATTTCTCTAACGATTAATGGTGTTGTGCATTCTTTCATGTGTTTGTTGGCAGTCTGTATATCTTCTTTGGAGAAATGTCTATTTAGGTCTTCTGCCCAATTTTGGATTGGGTTGTTTGTTTTTTTTTCTTACTGAGCTGCATGAGCTGCTGGTAAATTTTGGAGATTAATCCTTTTTCAGTTGCTTCATTTGCAAATATTTTCTCCCATTCAGAGGGTTGTCTTTTGGTCCCGTTTATAGTTTCCTTTGCTGTGCAAAAGCTTTGAAGTTTCATTAGGTCCCATTTGTTTATTTTTGTTTTTATTTCCATTTCTCTAGGAGGTGGGTCAAAAAGGATCTTGCTGTGATTTATGTCATAGAGTGTTCTGCCTATGTTTTCCTTTAAGAGTTTGATAGCTTCTGGCCTTACATTTAGGTCTTTCATCCATTTTGAGCTTATTTTTATGTATGGTGATAGGGAGTGATATTATCTCATACTTTTATATGTACCTGTCCAGTTTTCCTAGCACCACTTATTGAAGAGGCTGTCCTTTCTCCACAGTACATTCCTGCCTCCTTTATCAAAGATAAGGTGACCATATGTGCATGGGTTTATCTCTGGGCTTTCTATCCTGTTCCATTGATCTATCTTTCCGGTTTTGTGCCAGTACCATACTGTCTTGATTACTGTAGTTTTGTAGTAGAGTCTGAAGTCAGGGAGCCTGATTCCTCCAGCTCCGTTTTTCGTTCTCAAGATTGCTTTGGCTATTCAGGGTCTTTTATGTTTCCATACAAGTTGTGAAATTTTTTGTTCTAGTTCTGTGAAAAATGCCAGTGGTTGTTTGATAGGGATTGCATTGAATCTGTAGATTGCTTTGGGTAGTAGAGTCATTTTCACAATGTTGATTCTTCCTAACCAAGAACATGGTATATCTCTCCATCTCTTTGTATCATCCTTAATTTCTTTCATCAGTGTCTTATAATTTTCTGCATACAGGTCTTTTTTCTCCTTAGGTAGGTTTATTCCTAGATATTTTATTCTTTTTGTTGCAATGGTAAATGGGAGTGTTTTCTTGATTTTACTTCCAGATATTTTCATCATTAGTGTGTAGGAAAGCCAGAGACTTCTGTGCATTAATTTTGTGTCCTGCTGCTTTACCAAATTCATTGATTAGCTCTAGTGGTTTTCTGGTAGCATCTTTAGGATTCTCTATGTATAGTATCATGTCATTTACAAACAGTGACAGCTTTACTTCTTTTCCGATTTGGATTTCTTTTATTTCTTTTTCTTCTCTGATTGCTGTGGCTAAAACTTCCAAAACTATGTTGAGTAAGAGTGGTGAGAGTGGGCAACCTTGTCTTGTTCCTGATCTGAGTGGAAGTACTTTCAGTTTTTCACCATTGAGGAAGACGTTGGCTGTGGGTTTGTCATATATGGCCTTTATTATGTTGAGGAAAGTTCCCTCTATGCCTACTCTCTGGAGGGTTTTAATCATAAATGGGTGTTGAATTTTGTCAAAAGCTTTCTCTGCATCTATTGAGATGATCATATGGTTTTTCTCCTTCAATTTGTTAATATGGTGTATCACATTGATAGATTCGCGTATATTGAAGAATCCTTGCATTCCTGGAATAAACCCCACTTGATCATGGTGTAGGATCCTTTTAATGTGCTGTTGGATTCTGTTTGCTAGTGTTTTGTTGAGGATTTTTGCATCTATGTTCATCAGTGATATTGGCCTGTCATTTTCTTTCTTTGTGACATCCTTTTCTGGTTTTGGTATCGGGGTTATTGTGGCCTCGTAGAATGAATTTGGGAGTGTTCCTCCTTCTGCTATATTTTGGAAGAGTTTGAGAAGGATAGGTGTTAGCTCTTTTCTAAATGTTTGATAGAATTCGCCTGTGAAGCCATCTGGTCCCTGGCTTTTGTTTCTTAGAAGATTTTTAATCACAGTTTCAATTTCAGTGCTTGTGATTGGTCTGTTCATATTTTCTATTTCTTCCTGATTCAGTCTTGGCAGTTGTGCATTTCTAAGAATTTGTCCATTTCTTCCAGGTTGTCCATTTTATTGGCATAGAGTTGCTTGTAGTAATCTCTCATGATCTTTTTTATTTCTGCAGTGTCAGTTGTTACTTCTCCTTTTTCATTTCTAATTCTATTGATTTGAGTCTTCTCCCTCATTTTCTTGATGATTCTCGCTAATTGTTTATCAATTTTGTTTATCTTCTCAAAGAACCAGCTTTTAGTTTTATTGATCTTTGCTATCATTTCCTTCATTTCTTTTTCATTTATTTCTGATCTGATCTTTATGATTTCTTTCCTTCTGCTAACTTTGGGGGTTTTTTTGTTCTTCTTTCTCTAATTGCTTTAGGTGCAAGGTTAGGTTGTTTATTTGAGGTGTTTCCTGTTTCTTAAGGTAGGATTGTATTGCTATAAACTTCTCCCTTAGAACTACTTTTGCTGCATCCCATAGATTTTGGGTCATCGTGTCTCCACTGTCATTTGTTTCTAGGTATTTTTTGATTTCCTCTTTGATATCTTCAGTGATCAGTTAGCTATTAAGTAGTGTATTATTTAGCCTCCGTGTGTTTGTATTTTTTTGCAGATCTTTTCCTGTAATTGATATCTAGTCTCATAGCTTTGTGGTCAGAAAAGATACTTGATACAATTTCAGTTTTCTTAAATTTACTGAGTCTTCATTTGTGACCCAGGATATGATCTATCCTGGAGAATGTTCCATGAGCACTTGAGAAAAATGTGTATTCTGTTGTTTTAGGATGGAATGTCCTATAAATATCAGTGAAGTCCATCTTGTTTAATGTATCATTTAAAGCTTGTGTTTCCTTATTTATTTTCATTTTGGATGATCTGTTCATTGGTGAAAGTGGGGTGTTAAAGTCCCCTACTATGAATGTGTTACTGTCGATTTCCCCTTTTATGGCTGTTAGTATTTGTCTTATGTATTGACATGCTCCTATGTTGGGTGCATAAATATTTACAATTGTTATATCTTCTTCTTGGATTGATCCCTTGATCATTATGTAGTGTCCTTCTTTGTCTCTTGTACTAGTCTTTATTTTAAAGTCTATTTTGTCTGATATGAGAATTGCTACTCCAGCTTTCTTTTGGTTTCCATTTGCATGGAATATCTTTTTCCATCCCCTCACTTTCTGTCTGTATGTGTCTCTACGTCTGAAGTGGGTGTCTTGTAGACAACATATATATGGGTCTTGTTTTTGTATCCATTCAGCCAGTCTGTGGCTTTTGGTGGGAGCATTTAGTCCATTTACATTTAAGGTAATTATCGATATGTATGTTCCTATTCCCATTTTCTAAATTGTTTTGGGTTCGTTATTATAGGTATTTTCCTTCTCTTGTGTTTCTTGTCTAGAGAGGATCCTTTAGCATTTGCTGTAAAGTTGGTTTGGTGGTGCTGAACTCTCTCAGCCTTTGCTTGTCTGTAAAGGTTGTAATTTCTCCATCAAATCTGAATGAGACCCTTGCTGGCTAGAGTAATCTTGGTTGTAGGTTTTTCTCCTTCATCACTTTAAATATGTTCTGCCAGTCCCTTCTGGCTTGCAGAGTTTCTGCTGAAAGATCAGCTGTTAACCTTATGGGGATTCCCTTGTGTGTTATTTGTTGTTTTTCCCTTGCTGCTTTTAATATGTTTTCTTTGTATTTAATTTTTGACAGTTTGATTAATATGTGCCTTGGTGTGTTTCTCCTTGGATTTATCCTGTATGGGACTCTCTGTGCTTCCTGGACTTGATTAACTATTTCCTTTCCCATATTAGGGAAGTTTTCAACTATAATCTCTTCAAATATTTTCTCAGTCCCTTTCTTTTTTCTCTTCTTCTGGAACCCCTATAATTCAAATGTTGGTGTGTTTAATGTTGTCCCAGAGGTCTCTGAGACTGTCCTCAGTTCTTTTCATTCTTTTTTCTTTATTCTGCTCTGCAGTAGTTATTTCCCCTATTTTATCTTCCAGGTCACTTATCCGTTCTTCTGCCTCAGTTATTCTGCTATTGATCCCATCTAGAGTATTTTTAATTTCATTTATTGTGTTGTTCGTCATTGCTTGTGTCCTCTTTAGTTCTTCTAGGTCCTTGTTAAATGTTTCTTGCATTTTCTCTATTCTATTTCCAAGATTTTGGATCATCTTTACTATCATTATTCTGAATTCTTTTTCAGGTAGACTGCCTGTTTCCTCTTCATTTGTTAGGTCTGGTGGGTTTTTATCTTGCTCCTTCATCTGCTGTGTGTTTTTCTGTCTTCTCATTTTGCTTATCTTAGTGGGTTTGGGGTCTCCTTTTTGCAGCCTGCAGTTTCGTAGTTCCTGTTGTTTTTGGTGTCTGTCTCCAGTGGCTAAAGTTGGTTCAGTGGGTTGTGTAGGTTTCCTGGTGGAGGGGACTAGTGCCTGTGTTATGGTGGATGAGGCTGGATCTTGTCTTTCTGGTGGGCAGGTCCACGTCTGGTGGTGTGTTTTGGAGTGTCTGTGGCCTTATTATGATTTTAGGCAGCCTCTCTGCTAATGGGTGGGGTTGTGTTCCTGTCTTGCTAGTTGTTTAGCATAGGGTGTCCAGCACTGTAGCTTGCTGGTCGTTGAGTGAAGCTGGGTGTTGGTGTTGAGGTGGAGATCTCTGGGAGATTTTCGCCATTTGATATTACATGGAGCTGGGAGGTCTTTTGTGGACCAGTGTCCTGAAGGTGGCTCTCTCACCTCAGAGGCACATCACTGACTCCTGGCTGCAGCACCAAGAGCCTTCCATCCACACAGCTCAGAATAAAAGAGAGAAAAAGTGGAAATAATGAAAGAAAGAAAGAGGACAATAGAAAATAAAATAAATCAAGGTAAAATAAAATAAAGTTATTAAAATAAAAAATATTTATTAAGAAAAAATTTTGAGAAAGTAGAAAAAACAAAAAGGACAGGTTGAACCCTGGGACAAATGGTGAAAGCAAAGCTATACAGACAAAATCTCACACAGAAGCATACACATACACACAAAAAGAGGAAAAGGGGAAAAAATCATAAATCTTGCTCTCACAGTCTACCTCCTCAATTTGGGATGATTTGTTGTCTATTCAGGTATTCCACAGATGCAGGGTACATCAAGTTGATCGTGGAGCATTAATCCGCTGCTTCTGAGGCTGCAGGGAGAGATCTCCCTTTCTCTTCTTTGTTCACACAGCTCCCGGGGCTCAGCTTTGGATTTGGTCCGCGTCTGCATGTAGGTCGCCAGAGGGCGTCTGTTCTTCGCTCAGGACGGGGTTAAAGAGCCGCTGATTGGGGGGGCTAGGTTCACTCAGGCCATGGGGGAGAGAGGGGCATGGAGTGAGGGGTGGGCCTGCGGCGGCAGAGGCTGCCGTGACGCTACACCAGCCTGAGAAGCACCGTGCGTTCTCCCGGGGAAGTTGTCCCTGGATCCCAGGACCCTGGCAGTGGCGGGCTGCACAGGCTCCCCGGAAGGGGGGTGTGGATAGTGACCTGTGCTCGCACACAGGCTTCTTGGTGGTGGCAGCAGTAGCCTTAGCGTCTCATGCCCGTCTCTGGGGTTGGCGCTCTTAGCCGCGGCTCACACCCGTCTCTGGAGCTCCTTTAAGCAGCGCTCTGAATCCCCTCTCCTCACGCACCAGGAAACAAAGAGCGAAGAAAAAGTCTCTTGCCTCTTTGGCAGGTCCAGAGTTTTCCCCGGACTCCCGAGTAGCCGTGGTACACTAGTCCTCTGCAGGCTGTGTTCACGCTGCCAACCCCAGTCCTCTCCCTGCGCTCGGATCGAAGCCCGAGCCTCCGCTCCCAGCCCCACCCTTCCAGGCTGGGGAGCAGACAAGCCTATTGGGCAGGTGAGTGCCGGTTGGCACCGATCCTCTGTGCGGGAATCTCTCCGCTTTAACTTCCGCACCCCTGTGGCTGCACTCTCCTCTGCAGCCCTGAAGCTTTCCCCCTCCACCACCCGCAGTCTCCACCCGCAAATGGGCTTCCTAGTGTGTGGAAACCTTTCCTCCTTCACAGCTCCCTCCCACCGGTGCAAGGCCCGTCCCTAGTCTTTTGCCTCTGTTTATTTATTTTTTTGTCTTACCCAGGTACGTGGGGAGTTTCTTGCCTTTTGGGAGGTCTGAGGTCTTCTGTCAGCGTTCAGTAGGTGTTCTGTATCAGTTGTTCCACGTGTAGATGTATTTCTGGTCTATCTGTGGGGAGGAGGGTGATCTCTGTGTCTTACTCTTCCAACAACTTCCCCCTATCCCAAACGTTTTAATAATAGTAATTTTTTCTGATGAATAAGCATGGAGTATTGTTTTCTATTGTGTTTTCAGTTTCTTTATCAATGCTTTAGTTTTCTGAGTATAGGTCTTTCATGCTGTTGGTTAAATTTATTGCTAAATAGTTCGTTCTTTTTGATGGAATTGTAAATGGGATTGTTTTCTTAACTTTTCTTGCTGGTGGTTCATTATTAGTGTATAGAAACAAAACTGATTTGTGTATATTGATCCATATTTTGCAACTTTACTGAATTTATTTTTTAGCATATTTTTTGAAGTAATGTGAAAAATTGCTATACTAAAATCTCACAGTTTCTACTGCATCCCAGGTAATCCACAGGACCCAAGAGATGGTAGCTACTAATATACTCTTCCCACGGTGCCTCTTCATACCATGCAGACTCCGACAAGGGAAATAAGTATCACAACTTTGGTTGAACGTGGTCTGGGTAAGTCTTAGCCTCTATAACAAAATTTGATGTCCATCTTATCTGATTTTCTGGCATGACACTGACATGGTTGTCTAGAAAAGTAATTTACTTCCCAGTAATTTAAAATGTACTGAAAAGTTGCAATAATGGCAAAAAGTACTCACGTTTGCCACTTCATACAAAATGCTCAGTGTGTTTTGCCCAAGGAACCAGCACATAACCCCTAAATGAAGAAATCCTGATGTCCACATTATAATTTAATACTCAGCCCCACTTCAACTTTCACCTACTGTCCCAACTGTATGAAAGTGTCCTTTTCCATCCTGATTCAGTTTTCTTTTTCTGGAACCATTATTGAGTTTCTCCCTCATTTGGACAACCTTGATGGATTTGAAGCAGACAAGATGAGTATGGGATCTAGGTGGCCTTTTCTGTATGACTTTTTTCACTAAGAATATTTTCAATGTTCATTTTTGTAACAAATATCAGCACTGCACTTTTTTTCATTGTCATTAAGAATACAAAACACGACTTTAGCATTTAATTCACTTTACGTATACAGTTTTGTGGTATTAACTACCTTCATATAGTTGCACAAACAAGTTAACTAACATGTGTACCTCCTGTGTGCATGGCAGATACACAGGAAATTGAGTAACACCCTGAAATGGCCCAAGACATCACCTTAAATACCGTCTTCATTTAAAAGGCAAAAAGAGGAAGGCTATAGTTGTTTGTCTACATTCATTTGATTGTATATGGTTTCCAATTGATGTTGTATAACTAGTTGTGGAGAAGTCATGGGATAGGTGGCTTCATTTCAGTTTGAATTTCCAAATTTAGTGGATTCTGCAGGCTTGATACAAGGTTTACAAACTTCATATTGGGTCAGGACATCCCATGGTGTAACTCGTATTCATGGTTTGTCCAACAATTAAAGTTCTGTGTGATACGAGTTCATCCCGGAGTAATCCAGGTTAGTTTCTCTTATACATTTGTCCCAGGATGAAAGGACAAGAGAAATAAGACCTAATTTATAAAAGTGCCTTCAAACTAATTGATATTAAAGTATAGTTGACATACAATGTTGTGTTCATTTCTACTGTACAGCAAAGTGATTCATATATACAAACATACATATATATATATATTTTTCATATTCTTTTCCATTATGGTTAAGTACAGGGTATTGAATACAGTTCCCTGTGCTGTGCGGGAAGACCTTGTCTATCCATTCAATATATAATAATTTTCATCTACTAATCCCAAACTCCCAATCCATCCCTCTCCGCTGTCTTCACCTTGACAACCACAAGTCTGTTTTCTATATTTGTGTGTTTTTGTTCTGTAGATAGGTTCATTTGGGTCTCATTTTATAATCCACATATAAGTGATATCATATGGTATTTATTGTTCTCTGTCTGACTGACTTCACTTTGTATGATAATCTCTAGGTCCATCCATGTAGCCGCAGATGGCATTATTTCATTCTGTTTTATGGCTGAGTAATGTTCCATTGTATATATGTACCACATCTTCAATATCCATTCATCTGTTGAGGGACATTCAGGTTGCTTCCGTGTCTTGGCTATTGTGAAGAGTGCTGCTGTGAATGCTGGGGTGCACGTATCTTTTCGAATTATAGTTTTGTCTGGATGTGTGCCCAGGAGTGAGATTGCTGGTTCATATGGTTAATTCTATTTTTAGGTTTTGAGGAACCTCCATACTGTTTCCCATAGCGGCTGCATCAATTTACATTCCCACCAGTAGTGTAGGAGGGTTCCCTTTTCTCCACACCCCTTCCAGCATTTATTTCTAGACATTTTAATGATGGCCATTCTGACTACTACAAGGTGATAACTCACTGTAGTTTTGATTTGCATTCTCTAATAATTAGCGATGTGGAACGTCTTTTCAGGTGCCTATTGGCTATCTGTATGTCTTTGGAGAAATGTCTATTTAGACCTTCTGCCTGTTTTTTGATTTTTTTTCTTTTTTGAATTGTATGAGGTGTTTGTATATTTCAGAATTAAACCCTTGTTGGTCGTGTCATTTGCAGATATTTTCTCCCAAACAGTGAGAACAGGTTCTGGAACAACTGGATACCCACATGCAGAAGAGTAAAGTTGGACCCTTACCTCCCCCCACCTCATATACAAAATCAACCAAAGGCCTAGATGCAAAATGGACCAAAGGCCTAGACGCAAGAACCAAAATTAGAAAACTCCTAGAAGAAAACATGAGAGTAAATCTTCATGACCTTGGATTTGGTCATGATTTCTTAGATCTACCAAAAGCACAAGCAACAAAAGACAAAATAGATGAATTGGACTTCCTCAATGAAAAACAGTTGTGTATAAAAGGAGCAAAGAGTAAGATAATCCACCATCCAAAATGGCCCAAGATGTTTGCAAACCATGTATCTGATAAAGGACCGTAGCCCAGCAGCCAGGCCACCGGTGGTCCAGTGGAGTGTCTGTGCAGCCCCTCCCATCCTCGGTGATCAGGGGATTTCAGGCCCCACAGCACCCGAGGGGTGGACACGGGTCATCCTCAGCACCCTCAGGGAGTGAGTGCTGGATGGTTTTGAGCCCAGATGCACTCCCATTACTGCCCTCAAAGGCTGAAGGCTTCGGCATGCCTCCAGAAGGACACAGAGTGTTTGCAAGTCTCTGAGAACCAAGAGAACAGTTTTCACTTTTCTGAAAGGGCATCTTATTATTTCACAGCATGACCATTTTCAATCCGGCTCTCAGGGGTGCCCTCCCACCTCCCTGATTTCTCTGAGAGTGGCCATGGGGGTTTGGCTGTCCCCGTCCCCACACCAGGTGACAAGGCCAGTGGGGCCAGACCCTGGTGGTCCTCAGCTTCGCTGGAGACTAACCCAGACTCTCAGCCTGCGATTGAACGTGGACGCCCCTGCTTCTCCCTGTCACCGATTCTCATCTCCTCCTCTGTCTGTCTTTCTCTTGCTTTTCAGTCTCAGATTTACCTGACAGCCACCACTCACAGCTCCCGAAGAGCCCAGAGATGTCTCCTGGAAGGAAAGGTTCTGGAAAATCAGAGGGATAAATAAAGGATGCAGCTGATTCCCGCCTTGTGCTGACGCCCAAGAGGGTGAGGATAGTGAGTGTTTTCTCATTAGAATTTTAAATTCTCCAAGTAATAGATCATTGGGGGGGCATGCAGTGTTCTCCTGCTCGTTCTAAGAATGTCATTCCTGGATTTTAATGTGGTAAATAATTTATATTATAAATATGCAGAGGCGCGGATGTCCATTCAAAAATGTTAGAGATAACTCCAAGGGATTTACAACAAACAAGGACACAGAACCCTGTGTCCAGACACTGGCTGAGAGGCTCCTACCCTGAGCCGCAGTTCCCTGGAGGGCGGAGTGGCCATGACTCTCCTCCCGGTGGTGAGCCTACACAGGCACATCCCACGTGGGACCACTGTATCGCAGAATCTTAGAGTGGCCGATGGCAGGCACCTGGCTAGAGATGAGGACAAGAGAAAACCGCCCAGCAGCCTGGGACAACCCTGGGGTGAGGCCTTAGGAAGGGCCAGTGTCAGAGCCTCAGAAATAACTTGAAGAGATTCAGGCTGTTAAGGACATCGTCAGAGATGCACTTAGGGACATATTCAGGACCTTACTTATGGACAGGATCAGGGCATTATTTAATGACAGCTTAGACTATAAGGGACAGCATCATGGCCTAAGTTAGGGACAGTGTCTGTGCTTCACTTAGAGATAACGTGAGAGCCTTAGTTAGACACAGTTCAGGCAGTTACTTAGGGATATCTTCAGGGCCTTAGAGCCAGCATCATGGCCATAATTAGAACCAGTGTCAGGGCGTTAGTTAGGGCCCAAACTAGGGTGTTAGTTAGGGAAAGAGTCAGGTCATTAGTTACAGACAGTGTCAGGGTTTTAGGTAGGGACAGCGGCAAGTCCTTAGTTAAGACAAGTGTTGGGGCCTCACTTAGGGGCAGCGTCAGGATGTTAGTTAGGGAGAGTCAGGACATTAGAATTTCAGATTCTGAGGTAGAGACAGCATCATGGCCTTAGTTAGGGAGAGCGTCAGAGACTTACCTAGGGACATATTCAGGGCCTTAGTTATGGACAGGATCAGGGTGATACAGAGGAACACCTAAGCGTATTAGGGACATCTTCATGGCCTCAATTAGTGGTAGCATCAGGGTATTAGTTAGGGAAACAGACCATTATTATAGATAGTGTCAGTGTCTTACGTAGAGAGAGCATCAGGGCCTTAGTTAAGGACAGCATCAGAGACATACTTAGGGACATATTCAGGTCCTTAGTTATGGACAGGATCAGGGCGTTATTGAGAGATACATGAGGCTATTAGGGACAGCATCAGGGTGTTAAGGAAAGAGTCGGCCGTTATTATGGACAGTGACAGTGCCTCAGGTAGAGACATCATCACAGCCTTAGTTAGGAAGAGGGTCAGGGCCTTGGTGAGGGAAAGGGTCAGGCCAACAGTAAGGGACATCTAAGTCTATTAGGGACATTGTCAGGGCCTTAGATAGGGTCAGCATCAGGGCCGTAGTTAGGACCAGTGTCAGGGCGTTATTTAGGGACAAAATTAGGATGTTAGTTAAGGAAAAAGCCAGAAAATTAGTTACAGACAGTGTCAGCTTCTCAGGTAGAGACTTCAAGGTCTCAGTGAGAGCATCAGCGTCTCAGGTAGGAGCTGCATCAGGCCATTACTTACAGACAGTGTCAAGGCCCTAATTAGGGAGAGTGTCAGGGCCTCAGAGAAAAACTTGAGGGCCTTAGTAAGAGACACTTCAGGCTGTTCGTTAGGGACATCATCAGGGCGTTAGTTATGGACAGGGTCAGGGTATTAGTGAAAGACAGCTCAGGCAATTAGGCACACCGTCAGGGCCTTGGGTAGGGGCAGCATCAGGGAGTAGTTGGGGAAAAAGTGAGGCCATTAGGTAAAGACAGACTCAGAGCCTTAGTTAGAGACTGTGTCAGGTTCTTTGTTAGGGACACTGTCATGGCCTCAGTTAAAGATAACTTGAGGGTCTTAGTTCGAGATAGTTTCAGGGCCTTAGTTATGGACATCTTTAGGGCCTCAGAGGTAATTTGAGGTCCTTAGTAAGAGACATTTTGGGTCATTACTGACATCGTCTGGACCTTCGTTCCGTCTTCAGTACATCATTTATGGGCCGCATCAGGGCATTAATGAGGGACAGCTCAAGTTATTAGGGACCGTGTCAGGGTCTTAGGGAATGTTTCAGGACCTTTGTTAGGGAAAGAGTGAGGCCAGTAGTTAAAGACAGACTCAGGGCCTTAGTCAGAGACAGCCTCAGTCCTTAATTAGGGAGGGTGTCAGGGCCTCAGTTAAAGATAAGTTGAGGGCCTTTGTTAAGGACAGCCTCCAGGCCTCAGTTAGAGACAGGCTCACGGGCTCGGGACTAAATTCAGGGTCTTAGTTAGGGACAGCATCAGGGATTTAGTTAGCATAAGAGACTCGACATTAGCTAAAGACAAGGTTCGGTTAAGGTCTAGGAACAGCTTCAGGAAATGATGTAAGGATAGTGTCAAGACCATAGCTACTTAGAGCATCAGTGCCTAATTTAGAACCAGTGTCAGGGCTTCAGGTAGGGACAGCGTCAGAGCCTGACTTAGGGAGAGCGACAGGGACTGAGTGAGGCCTAGAGTCAGGGCCTTAGCTGGGGACAGTGTCAGGGCATGACTTAGGAGCAGCATAAGGGCCTCGGTAGGAACAGCCTAAGGGGTTTCTTAAAGACATTCTCAGGACCTGTGTGAGAGACAGCCTCACAGCCTCACGTAGGGACAGCATCAAGGCTTACTTTGGGACAGTTTCAGGACCTTAATAAAACATGGGCCAGGATATAATAAGCTCAGGATACTGTCAGGACTTTAAATATTGACGGCAGCAGGGCCTTAGTTAGGGACAGTGTCAAGGCCTTAGATAGGACCAGCATCTGTATCTCTTTTAGGTACCGTGTCAGGGCCTGTGTTAGCAGGAGTGTTAGGGCCATATTTAGGGACAGTGTCAGGGCCGGATTTAGGATGAGCATCTAGGCCTTACTTAGGTACAGTGTCACGGCCTTGGGACTATATTCAGGGCCTGAGGTATTCACAGCATAAGGGCTTCAGTTAGCATAAGAGGCAGAAGAGTTGCTCCGGACAGGCTTAGGGTAAAGTTTAGGGATCGTGTCAGGAAATGGCCTAGGGATACTGTCAAAACCTTAGTCATTGAGAGTATCAGGGCCTTAATTAGAACCAGTGTCAGGGCTACAGGTAAGGACAGTGTCAGAGCCTGACTTAGAGAGAGCCACAGGGACTGAGTGAGGCCTAGCGTCACGCCCTTAGCTGGGGACACTGTCAGAGCACGATGTAGGGGCTGCATCAGGGACTTTGTTGGATCAGCAATAGGGTCTTAGTTAAAGACATGATCAGGGCCTCAGATGGTCAGAGCTTCAAGGCCTGAGTTAGGGATAGCTTAAAGGCCTAAGTTAGGCACAGCCTCAGTCCTTCACTTAGGGACAGAGACAGGGCTTTCTAGGGATAGTGTCAGGAACTTGGTTAGAAATGGGTCCGATTCTGAACTCAGGATAGTGTCCGAATTTTAGTTATTGCCGGCAGTAGGACCTATATTAGGGACAGTTTCCGGGCCATAGTTAGAAACAGTGGCAGGGCCCTAGTTAGGACAAGTATGGGCCCTAGTTACGGAGAGCATTAGGGCTGCTGTGAGGACAAGAGGCAGGAAATTAGCTCGGGAGAGAGTCAGGTTCCAGGCCAGGGATCGTGTCAGGAAATGAGCTAGGGATAGCGTGAAGAGCTTAGTTATTGAGAGCATCAGGGCCTTAGTTAGGACCAGTGTCAGGGCTTGATGTAGGGATAGCATCAGAGCCTAACTAAGGTATGGCAAGAGGGCCTAAGTGAGGCCTTTCTTTAGGCCCTGAGTGAGGGACAGTGTCAGGGCATGACATAGGAGTTGTATAAGGGCCTCTGTAGGATCAGCATTAGGGTCTTCGTTAAAGACTTTCTCAGGGCCTCTGATAGGGACAGCCTCAGGGCCTCACTTAGGGACAGCGTCAGGGCTTACTTTGGGACAGTTTCAGGACCTTGGAAAGACATGGGTCAGGATATTAGCTCAGAATAATGTCAGGATTTTAGATATTGACGGCAGCAGGGCCTTAGTTAGACACACTGTCAGGGCCTGAGTTAGGCACATCATAACGGCATCAGTTAGCATAAGAGGCAAGACTGTTGCCCTAACTAACTGCTGGGTTCCCCTATATTTCCTGATGTGTGCCCAGTGGTGCGAGGACACCCCTGCCAGGTTCCCATCCCCATGGGGATGTGGGCCTTCTGCTCTGAGGTCTCAACCGCTGGATTGCTCACACTTCCATGGTGTGGGGCCCTCTGGTGTGAGTTCAGTGCAGCCTGGATCCCATAGCCTCGGTGCTCCGGGCTGCATGCTGGGAGGTTCCAGCTGCTAGATTCTTCACCTTTTTATTCCCTGGGCCCTCTGTTGTGAGGCTCCTCCTGCCTGCCTCACTGCCAGCCCCTTGGTGATGTGGGTCCTCTGATTTGAGGCCACATGTGCTGGGTTCCTCAACTTTCGATGATGTGGATGTGGACCCACTGGTGTGAGGACACTCCTGCCTGGTTACATTCACCTTGGTAATGTGAGCCCTCTGGTGAGAGTCTGATCCTGCCTGGGTTCCTCACCGTTCTGTGAGGTGCGCCCTGTTCTGTGAGGTCACTCATGCCTGGCACTCGTGGCCTTTGCAACGTGGGCCCTATGGTGTCAGTTGGAGCCTGCTAGGAGGCTCCTATCCTCGGTGATGAGGGCCCCTCTGGCGTCAGGCCCTAACTGCTGGGTTCCCCACATTACCTGATGTGCACCCAGTGGTACCGGGACACCTCTGCCAGGTTGCCATCCCCATGGAGATGTGAGCCTTCTGCTCTGAGGTCCCAACGGCTGGCTTGCTCACAGATTCATGCTGTGGGACACTCTGGTGTGAGTTCACTGCGACCTGGATCCCATAGCCTCGGTGATCCCGGCCGCCTGCTAGGGTGTTACGACTGCTGGATTCCTCACCTTTTTTTGCCATTGGCCTTCTGTTGTGAGGCTCCTCCTGCCTGCCTGCCAGCCCCTTGGTGATGTGGGTCCTCTGGTTTGAGGCCACATGTCCTGGGTTCTTCAACTTTCGATGATGTGGATGTGGCCCCACTGGTGGGACGACACTCGTGCCTGGTTCCCATCCCCTTGGTGATGAGGGCCCTCTGGTGAGACTGATCCTACCTGGGTTCCTCACCTTTCTGCGAAGTGGGCCCTCTGCTGTGAGGTCACTGCTAACTGGCACACGTCGCCTTTGCAACATTGGCCCTCTGGTGTCATTTAGAGCCTGCTGGGAGCCTCCTCCCCTTGGTGATGAGGACCACTCTGGTGTCTGGCCATAAGTGCTGGGCTCCCCCACATTTCCTGATGTGTGCCCAGTGGTGCCAGAACACCCCTGCCAGTGTCTCATCACCGTGGAGATGTGGGCCTTCTGCTCTGAGGTCCCAACGGCTGGCTTGCTCACACTTTCATGGTGTGGGGCCCTCTGGTGTGAGTTCACTGCGGCCTGGATCCCATAGCCTCGGTGCTCCGGGCCGCCTGCTGGGGGGTTCAAACTGTTGGATTCCTCACGTTTTTATTCCATGGGCCCTCTGTTGTTGAGGTTCCTCCTGCCTGCCTCACCCCCAGCCCCTTGGTGATGCGGGTCCCCTGGTTTGAGACCACATGTGCTGGGTTCCTCAACTTTCGATGATGTGGATGTGGCCCCACTGGTGTGCGAAAATCCGCCCTGGTTCCCATAGACTTGGTGTTGTGGGCCCTCTGGTGGCAGTCTGATCCCTCCTGGGTTCCTCACAGTTCTGTGAGGTGGGCCCTCTTCTGTGAGGTCACTCCTGCCTGGAACACGACGCCTTAGCCTCGTGGGCCCTCTGGTGTCAGTTGCAGCCTTCTGGGAGCCTCCTTCCCTCGTTGATGAGTGCTCCTCTGGCGTCAGGCCCTGACGGCTTGACTCCCCCACATTTCCTGATGCGTGCCCAGTGGTGTCAGGACACCCCTGCCAGGTTCCCATTCACATGGTGATGTAGGCCTCTGAGCTGAAGTCCCAACGGCTGGCTTGCTCACAATTTCATGGTGTGCGGCACTCTGGTGTGAGTTCCCTGCGGACTGGATCCCATATCCTAGGTTCTCTGGGCCGCCTGCTGGGGGGTTCCAACTGCTGGATTCCTCATCTTTTCTATTCCATGGGTCCTCTGTTTTGAGGCTCCTCCAGCCTGCCTCACTCCCAGGCCCTTGGTGATGTGGGACCTCTTGTTTGAGGCCACATGTCCTGGGTTCTTCAACTTTCGATGATGTGGATGTGGCCCCACTGGTGGGACGACACTCGTGCCTGGTTCCCATCCCCTTGGTGATGAGGGCCCTCTGGTGAGTCTGATCCTACCTGGGTTCCTCACCTTTCTGCGAATGGGCCCTCTGCTGTGAGGTCACTGCTAACTGGCACACGTTGCCTTTGCAACATTGGCCCTCTGGTGTCATTTGGAGCCTGCTGGGAGCCTCCTCCCCTCGGTGATGAGGACCACTCTGGTGTCTGGCCCTAAGTGCTGGGCTCCCCCACATTTCCTGATGTGTGCCCAGTTGGTGCCAGAACACCCCTGCCAGTGTCTCATCACTGTGGAGATGTGGGCCTTCTGCTCTGAGGTCCCAACGGCTGGCTACCTCATATTTTCATGGTGTGGGGCCCTCTGGTTTGAGTTCACTTCAGCCTGGATCCCATATCCTAGATGCTCCGGGCTGCCTGCAGGGGGGTTCCAACTGCTGGATTCCTCACATTTTTTTATTCCATGGGCCCTCTGTTGTGAGGCTCTTCCGGCCTGCCTCACTCCCAGCCCCTTGGTGATGTGGGTCCTCTGGTTTGAGACCACATGTGCTGGGTCCCTCACGTTTCGATGGTGTGGCCCCAGTGGTGTGAGGACACTCTTGCCTGGTTCCCATCCCCTTGGTGATGTGGGCCCTCTGGTGAGAGTCTGATCCTTGCTGGGTTCCTCACCCTTCTGTGAGGTGAGCCCTCTGCTGTGAGGTCACGCCTGCCTGGCTGGCACTCATCGCCTCGGCTCCGTGGCCACTCTGGTGGCAGTTGGAGCCTGCTGGGAGCCTCCTCCCCTCGGTGATTGGGGCGCTCTGGCGTCAGGCCCTAACTGCTGGGCTCCCCATATATACTGATGTGCGCCCAGTGGTGCGAGGTAACTGCTGCCATGTTCCCATCCCCATGTGGATGTGGGCCTTTTGCTCTGAGGTCCCAAATGCTGGTTTGCTCACCGTTCATGATGTGGGCCCTCTGGTGTGAGTTCACTCCGGCCTGGATCTCATAGCCTCGGTCCTCTGGGCCGCCTGCTGGGAGGTTCTAACTGCTGGATTCCTCACACTTTTTATTCTATGGGCCCTCTGTTATGAGGCTACTCCTGCCTGCCTCACTCTCAGGCCCGTCGTGATGTGGGTCCTCTTGTTTGAGGCCACATGTGCTGGGATCCTCACCTTTCGAAGGTATGGCCCCACTGGAGTGAGGACACTCCTGCCTGGTTCCCGTCCCCGAGGTGATTTGGCCCCTCTGGTGAGAGTCTGATCCTGCCTAGTTTCCTCACCCTTCTGTGAGGTGGGCCCTCTGATGTGAGGTCACTCCTACCTGGCTGGCACACGTCGCGTCGCCTTGGTGAGGTGGGCTCTCTGGTGGCAATTGGAGACTGCTGGGAGCCTACTCCCGTCGGTGCTGAGGGCCCACTGGCGTCAGGCCCTAACTGCTGGGCTCACCACATTTTCTGAGGTGCGCCCAGTGGTGCGAGGACACTCCTGCCAGGGTCCCATCCCCATGGGTATATGGGCGTTCTGCTCTGAGGTCCCAACGGTTGGCTTGCTCACACTATCATGGTGTGGGGCTCTCTGGTCGGAGTGAACTTAAATCAGGGAGCCCACACCATGGAACTGTGAGCAACCCAGCCGTTGGGACCTCAGAGTAGAAGGCCCACAGCTCCAGGAGGATGGGAACCTGCAAGGAGTGTCCTGGCATCACTGGCTGCACATCAGAAAACGTGGGGAGCCCAGCAGTTAGGGTCTTAAGCCATAGGGACCTCATCAACCAGGGGAGGAGGCGCCCAGCGGGCTCCAACTGCCACGCGAGGGCCCACGTCGCCAAGGCGACGTGTGCGAGCCAGGCAGGAGTGACCTCACATCAGGGGGCCCACCTCACAGAAGTCTGAGGGACCCAGCCAGGATCAGACTCTCACCAGAGGGCCCACATCACGAAGGGGATGGGAACCAGGCAGGAGTGTCCTCACACCAGTGTGGCCACATCATCGAAAGGTGAGGCACCCAGCACGTGTGGCCTCAAACCGGAGAACCCACATCACCAACGGGCTGGGACTGAGGCAGGCAAGAGTAGCCTCACAACAGAGGGCCCACAGAATAAAAAATGTGAGGAATCCAGGAGCTGGACCCTCCCCCAACAGGCGGCCCAGGGCCACGAGGCTATGGGATCAAGGCCGGAGTGAACTCACACGAGAGGGCCCACACCATGGAACCGTGAGCAACCCAGCCGTTGGGACCTCAGAGCAGAAGGCCCACATCCCCCTGAGGATGGGAACCTGGCAGGAGTGTCCTCGCACCACTGGGCGCACAGCAGAAAATATGGGGAGCCCAGGACTTAGGGCCTGACGCCAGAGGGCCCTGATCACCCAGGGGAGGAGGCTCCCAGCAGGCTCCAACTGCGACCAGAGGGCCCACGTCGCCAAGGCGACGAGTGCCAGCCAGGCAGGAGTGACCTCACAGCAGAGGGCCCACCTCACAGAACGCTGAGGGACCCAGGCAGGATCAGACGCTCACCGAAAGGCCCCCATTACCAAGGGGATGGGAAGCAGGCAGGAGTGTTCTCAAACCAGCGGGGCCACACCATCGAAAGGTGAGGAACCCAGCACATATGGCCTCAAACCAGAGGACCCACATCACCAAGGGGCTGGGAGTGAGGCACGCAGGAGTAGCCTCACACCAGAGGGCCCATAGAATAAAACAGGTGAGGACTCCAGCATTTGGAATCTCCCAGCATGTGGCCCACAGCACCAAATCTATGGGATCCTGGTCTGAGTGATGTCACACCACAGGTTCCACTTCATGAAACGGTGAGCTACGCAGCAACTGGGACCTCAGAGCAGAAGGCCCACATCCCCTTGGGGATGGGAACCTGCCACGAGTGTCCTCGAACCACTGGGCGCACATCAGAAAACGTGGGGGGAGCCCAGCAGTTAGGGTCTGACGACACAGGGCCCTCATCGCCGAGGGGAGGAGGCTCCCGGCAGGCTCCAACTAACACCAGAGGGCCCACGTCGCCAAGGCGACGTGTGCCAGCCAGGCAGGAGTGGCCACAAAGCAGAGGGCCCACCTCACGGAAGGGTGAGGAACCCAGCAAGGATCAGACTCTCACCAGAGGGCTCACATCACCAAGGGGATGGAAAACAGGCAGCAGTGGCCTCACACCAGTGGGGCCACATCACCGAAGGGTGAGGAACCCAGCACATGTGGCGACCAACCTGAGGACCCAAATCACGACGGGGCTGGGAGTGAAGCAGGCAGGAGTAACCTCACAAGAGAGGGCCCATAGAATACGTAAGGCGAGGAATCCAGCAGTTGGAAGAAGCTCCCAGCAAGCGACCCGGAGCACCGAGGCTATCGGGCCCAGGCCGGAGTGAACTCACACCAGAGAGCTCACATCATGAAACTGTGAGCAACCCAGCAGTTGGGACCTCAGAGCAGAAGGCCCACATCCCCATGGGTATGGAAACCTGGCAGGAGTGTACTCGCAGCACTGGGCGCACCTCAGAAAATGTGGGGAGCCCAGCAGTTAGGTCCTGAAGCCAGAGGCCCCTCATCACCGAGGGGAGGAGGCACCCAGCAGGCTCCAGCTGCCAACAGAGGGCCCACGTCGCCAAGGTGACGTGTTCCAGCCAGGCAGGGGTGACCTCACAGAAGAGGGCCCACCTCACAGAACGCTGAGGGACCCAGGCAAGATAAGACTCTCGCCAGAGGGCCCACATCACCAAGGGGATGGGAACCAGGCAGGAGTGTCCTCACACCAGTGGGGCCACGTCAACGAAAGACGCGGAACCCAGCACACGTGGACTCAAATCAGAGAACGCACATCACGAAGGGGCTTGGAGTGAGGAAGGCAGGAGGAGCCTCACAACAGAGGGCCCACAGAATAAAAACGCTGAGGAATCCATCAGTTGGCACCTCCCAGCACGCGGCCCAGGGCACGGAGGCTACGGGGTCCAGGCCGGAATGAACTCACACCCGAGGGCCCACATCGTGAAACTGTGAGCCACCCAGCAGATGGGACGTCAGAGCCGAAGGCCCACATCCCCGTGGGGATGGGAACCTGGCAGGAGTGTCCTCGCACCACTAGGCGCACATCAGAAAATGTGGGGAGGCCAGCAGTTAGGGCATGACGCCAGAGGGCCCTCATCACCCAGGGGAGGAGGCGCCCAGCAGGCTCTCACTGTCACCAGAGGGCCCTCGTCGCCAAGATGAAGTGTGCCAGCCAGGCAGGAGTGACCTCACAGCACAGGGCCAACCACACAGAAGGTTAGGGAACCCAGCCAGGATTACATTCTCACCAGAGGACCCACATCAACAAGGGTATGGCAACCAGGCAGGAGTGTACTCACACCAGTGGGGCCACATCATCGAAAGGTGAGGAACCCAGCACACGTGGCGTCAAACCAGAGGACCCACATCACCGAGGGGCTGGGAGTGTGGCCGGCAGGAGTAGACTCACAACAGAGGGACCGTAGATTTAAAAAGGTGAGGAATCCAGCAGATCGAACCTCCTAGCAGGCGGCCCAGGGAACCGAGTCTACGGGATCCAGACCGGAGTGAACTCACACCAGAGTGCCCACATCATGAACCTGTGAGTAACTCAGCCGCTGGGACCTCAGACCAGACGGCCCACATCCCCACGGGAACGGGAACCTGGCAGGACTGTCCTCGAACCACTGGGGGCACATTCAGAAAATGCGGAGAGACCAGCAGTTAGGGCCTGACGCGAGAGGGCCCTCATCACCGAGGGGAGGAGGCCCCCGGCAGGCTCCAACTGCCACCAGAGGGCCCACGTCGCCAAGGCGAAGTGTGCCAGCCAGGCAGGAGTGACCTCACAGCAGAGGGCCCACCTCACAGAAGGGTGAGGAACGCAGCCAGGATCAGACTCCCACCAGAGGGCCCACATCACCAAGGGGATGGGAACCAGGCAGGAGTGTCCTCACACCAGTGGGGCCACACCATCGAAAGGTGAGGAACCCAGCACACGTGGACTCAAACCTGAGGACCCACATCACCGAGGGGCTCTGAGTGAGGCATGCTGGAGAAATCTCACAGCTCAGGGCCCATAGAATAAAAAAGGTGAGGAATCTAGCAGTTGGCACCTCCCAGCAGGTGGCCCAGAGCACCGAGGCTACGGGATTCAGGCCGCAGTGAACTCACACCAGAGGGCCCACATCATGGAACTGAGCAACCCAGACTTTGGGACCTCAGAGCAGAAGGCCCACGTCCCCAAGGGGACGGGAAGCTGGCAGGAGTGTCCTCGCACCACTGGGCGCACATCAGAAAATGTGGGGAGCCCATCAGTTAGGACCGGACGACAGAGGGCCCTCATCTCCGAGGGTAAGAGGCTCCCGGCAGGCTCCACCTGCCAACAGACGGCCCACGTCGCCAAGGTGACGTGTGCCAAGCAGGCAGGAATGACCTCCCAGCAGAGGGTCCAACTTACAGAAGGGTGAGGGACCCAGCCAGGATCAGACTCTCACCAGAGGGCCCACGTGACCAAGGGGATGGGAAGCTGGCAGGCGTGTCCTCACGCCAGTGGGGCCACATCATCGAAATGTAAGAAACCCAGCACATGTGGCCTCAATCCAGAGGACCCACATCACCAAGGGGCTGGGAGTGGGGCAGGCAGGAGCAGCCTCACAACAGAGGGCCCATAGAATAAAAAAGGTGAGGAATCCAGCAGTTGGAACCTCCCATCAGGCGGCCAGGAACACAGAGGCCATGGGATCCTGGTCGGAGCGAACTTACATCAGAGAGCCCACACCATGGAACTGTGAGCAACCCAGCCGCTGGGACCTCAGAGCAGAAGGCCCACATCCCCAGCAGGATGGGAACCTGGCAGGAGTGTCCTGGCATCACTGGCTGCACATCAGAAAACGTGGGGAGCCCAGCAGTTAGGGTCTTAAGCCATAGGGACCTCATCAACCAGGGGAGGAGGCGCCCAGCGGGCTCCAACTGCCACGCGAGGGCCCACGTCGCCAAGACGACGTGTGCGAGCCAGGCAGGAGTGACCTCACATCAGGGGGCCCACCTCACAGAAGTCTGAGGGACCCAGCCAGGATCAGACTCTCACCAGAGGGCCCACATCACGAAGGGGATGGGAACCAGGCAGGAGTGTCCTCACACCAGTGTGGCCACATCATCGAAAGGTGAGGCACCCAGCACGTGTGGCCTCAAACCGGAGAACCCACATCACCAACGGGCTGGGACTGAGGCAGGCAAGAGTAGCCTCACAACAGAGGGCCCACAGAATAAAAAATGTGAGGAATCCAGGAGCTGGACCCTCCCCCAACAGGCGGCCCAGGGCCACGAGGCTATGGGATCAAGGCCGGAGTGAACTCACACAAGAGGGCCCACACCATGGAACCGTGAGCAACCCAGCCGTTGGGACCTCAGAGCAGAAGGCCCACATCCCCCTGAGGATGGGAACCTGGCAGGAGTGTCCTCGCACCACTGGGCGCACAGCAGAAAATATGGGGAGCCCAGGACTTAGGGCCTGACGCCACAGGGCCCTGATCACCCAGGGGAGGAGGCTCCCAGCAGGCTCCAACTGCGACCAGAGGGCCCACGTCGCCAAGGCGACGAGTGCCAGCCAGGCAGGAGTGACCTCACAGCAGAGGGCCCACCTCACAGAACGCTGAGGGACCCAGGCAGGATCAGACGCTCACCGAAAGGCCCCCATTACCAAGGGGATGGGAAGCAGGCAGGAGTGTTCTCAAACCAGCGGGGCCACACCATCGAAAGGTGAGGAACCCAGCACATATGGCCTCAAACCAGAGGACCCACATCACCAAGGGACTGGGAGTGAGGCACGCAGGAGTAGCCTCACACCAGAGGGCCCATAGAATAAAACAGGTGAGGACTCCAGCATTTGGAATCTCCCAGCATGTGGCCCACAGCACCAAATCTATGGGATCCTGGTCTGAGTGATGTCACACCACAGGTTCCACTTCATGAAACGGTGAGCTACGCAGCAACTGGGACCTCAGAGCAGAAGGCCCACATCCCCTTGGGGATGGGAACCTGCCACGAGTGTCCTCGAACCACTGGGCGCACATCAGAAAACGTGGGGGGAGCCCAGCAGTTAGGGTCTGACGACACAGGGCCCTCATCGCCGAGGGGAGGAGGCTCCCGGCAGGCTCCAACTAACACCAGAGGGCCCACGTCGCCAAGGCGACGTGTGCCAGCCAGGCAGGAGTGGCCACAAAGCAGAGGGCCCACCTCACGGAAGGGTGAGGAACCCAGCAAGGATCAGACTCTCACCAGAGGGCCCACATCACCAAGGGGATGGAAAACAGGCAGCAGTGGCCTCACACCAGTGGGGCCACATCACCGAAGGGTGAGGAACCCAGCACATGTGGCGACCAACCTGAGGACCCAAATCACGACGGGGCTGGGAGTGAAGCAGGCAGGAGTAACCTCACAAGAGAGGGCCCATAGAATACGTAAGGCGAGGAATCCAGCAGTTGGAAGAAGCTCCCAGCAAGCGACCCGGAGCACCGAGGCTATCGGGCCCAGGCCGGAGTGAACTCACACCAGAGAGCTCACATCATGAAACTGTGAGCAACCCAGCAGTTGGGACCTCAGAGCAGAAGGCCCACATCCCCATGGGTATGGAAACCTGGCAGGAGTGTACTCGCAGCACTGGGCACACCTCAGAAAATGTGGGGAGCCCAGCAGTTAGGTCCTGAAGCCAGAGGCCCCTCATCACCGAGGGGAGGAGGCACCCAGCAGGCTCCAGCTGCCAACAGAGGGCCCACGTCGCCAAGGTGACGTGTTCCAGCCAGGCAGGGGTGACCTCACAGAAGAGGGCCCACCTCACAGAACGCTGAGGGACCCAGGCAAGATAAGACTCTCGCCAGAGGGCCCACATCACCAAGGGGATGGGAACCAGGCAGGAGTGTCCTCACACCAGTGGGGCCACGTCAACGAAAGACGCGGAACCCAGCACACGTGGACTCAAATCAGAGAACGCACATCACGAAGGGGCTTGGAGTGAGGAAGGCAGGAGGAGCCTCACAACAGAGGGCCCACAGAATAAAAACGCTGAGGAATCCATCAGTTGGCACCTCCCAGCACGCGGCCCAGGGCACGGAGGCTACGGGGTCCAGGCCGGAATGAACTCACACCCGAGGGCCCACATCGTGAAACTGTGAGCCACCCAGCAGATGGGACGTCAGAGCCGAAGGCCCACATCCCCGTGGGGATGGGAACCTGGCAGGAGTGTCCTCGCACCACTAGGCGCACATCAGAAAATGTGGGGAGGCCAGCAGTTAGGGCATGACGCCAGAGGGCCCTCATCACCCAGGGGAGGAGGCGCCCAGCAGGCTCTCACTGTCACCAGAGGGCCCTCGTCGCCAAGATGAAGTGTGCCAGCCAGGCAGGAGTGACCTCACAGCACAGGGCCAACCACACAGAAGGTTAGGGAACCCAGCCAGGATTACATTCTCACCAGAGGACCCACATCAACAAGGGTATGGCAACCAGGCAGGAGTGTACTCACACCAGTGGGGCCACATCATCGAAAGGTGAGGAACCCAGCACACGTGGCGTCAAACCAGAGGACCCACATCACCGAGGGGCTGGGAGTGTGGCCGGCAGGAGTAGACTCACAACAGAGGGACCGTAGATTTAAAAAGGTGAGGAATCCAGCAGATCGAACCTCCTAGCAGGCGGCCCAGGGAACCGAGTCTACGGGATCCAGACCGGAGTGAACTCACACCAGAGTGCCCACATCATGAACCTGTGAGTAACTCAGCCGCTGGGACCTCAGACCAGACGGCCCACATCCCCACGGGAACGGGAACCTGGCAGGACTGTCCTCGAACCACTGGGGGCACATTCAGAAAATGCGGAGAGACCAGCAGTTAGGGCCTGACGCGAGAGGGCCCTCATCACCGAGGGGAGGAGGCCCCCGGCAGGCTCCAACTGCCACCAGAGGGCCCACGTCGCCAAGGCGAAGTGTGCCAGCCAGGCAGGAGTGACCTCACAGCAGAGGGCCCACCTCACAGAAGGGTGAGGAACGCAGCCAGGATCAGACTCCCACCAGAGGGCCCACATCACCAAGGGGATGGGAACCAGGCAGGAGTGTCCTCACACCAGTGGGGCCACACCATCGAAAGGTGAGGAACCCAGCACACGTGGACTCAAACCTGAGGACCCACATCACCGAGGGGCTCTGAGTGAGGCATGCTGGAGAAATCTCACAGCTCAGGGCCCATAGAATAAAAAAGGTGAGGAATCTAGCAGTTGGCACCTCCCAGCAGGTGGCCCAGAGCACCGAGGCTACGGGATTCAGGCCGCAGTGAACTCACACCAGAGGGCCCACATCATGGAACTGAACAACCCAGACTTTGGAACCTCAGAGCAGAAGGCCCACATCCCCATGGGGATGGGAACCTGGCAGGAGTGTACTCGCACCAATGGGGCCACATCCACATCATCGAAAGATGAGGAACCCAGCTCATGTGGCCTCAAACCAGAGGACCCACATCACCAAGGGGCTGGGAGTGAGGCAGGCAGGTGGAGCCTAACAACAGAGGGCCCACGGAATAAAAAGGTGAGGAATCCAGCAGTTGGAACCCCCAGCATGCGGCCCGGAGCACCGAGGCTATGGGATCCAGGCAGGAGTGAACTCACACCAGAGGGCCCCACACCATGAAAGTGTGAGCAAGCCAGCCGTTGAGACCTCAGAGCAGAAGGCCCACATCCCCATGGGGATGGGAACCTGGCAGGGGTGTCATCGCACCACTCAGCAGCCATCAGGAAATGTTCGGGAGCCCAGCAGTTAGGGCAACAGTCTTTCCTCTTATACTAACTGATGCCGTTATGATGTGCCTAACTCAGGCCCTGAATTTAGTTCCAAGGCCGAGACACTGTCCCTAACTGAGGCCTAGATGCTCTTCCTAAATCTGGCCCAGAACTGTCCCTCACTAAAGCCCTAACACTACTTCTAACTCAGGCCCTGACACGGTACCTAAAAGAGGCCCACATGCTAGTCCTAACGCAGGCCCTGACACTGTGTCTAACTAAGGCCCTGCTGCTGTCAATATCTAAAGTCCTGACATTATCCTGAGCTAATATCCTGACCCATGTCTTTCCAAGGTCCTGAAACTCTCCAAAAGTAAGCCCTGACGCTGTACCTAAGGGAGGACCTGAGGCTGTCCCTATCAGAGGCCCTGAGAAGTTCTTTAATGAAGACCCTAATGCTGATACTACAGAGGCCATTATACTACTCCTAAGTCATGCCCTGACACTGTCCCTCACTCAGGCTCTAAACATAGGCCTCACTTAGACCCTGCTGCCATACCTTAGTTAGGCTCTGACGCTGTCCCTCCATCAAGCCCTGACACTGGTCCTGATTAAGCTCCTCACACTGGTCCTAACTAAGGCCCTGATGCTCTCAATCACTAAGGTCTTCACGCTATCCCTGGCTCATTTACTGACACTATCCCTGGCCTGGAACCTGACTCTGTCCCGAGATAATTTCCTGTACCTTATCCTCACTGAAACGCTTATGTTCTCCCTAACAGAGGCCCAGACTAGTCCTAACTAAGGCCCTGACACTGTCTCTAACTGTGGCCCGGAATCTGTCCCTAATATAGGCCCTGCTGCCGGCAAAAATTAAATTCCGGACACTATCCTGAGTTAATAAACTGACACATTTCTAACCAAGGTCCAGTCACTGTCCCTAATAAAGCTCTGTCGCTGTCCCTGTGTGAAGTCCTGAGGCTGTACCTAACTCAGAACCTGATCATGTCTTTAATAAAGACCCTATTGCTGACCCAACAAAGTGCTGATGCAGCTCCTACATCGTGCCCTGACAGTGTCCCCAGCTAAGGGCCTGATGCTAGGCCTCACTCAGGCCCTGTGACTCTCCTTAAGCCAGGCTCTGACGCTGTCCCTACCTGAAGCCCTGATACTAGTCCTAATTAAGGCCCTGATACTCTCAGTGACTAAGGTCTTGACACTACGCCTAGGTCATTTCCTGACACGATCCCTATACTTTACCCTAAGCCTGTTCCTTGCAACTGTCCTGCCTCTTATGCTAACTGAAGCCGTTTTGCTCTGCCTAACTCAGCCTCTGAATTCAGTCCCAAGACCGTGACACCGTCCCTAACTGAGGCCTAGATGTTCTTCCTAAATGTGGCCCAGAACTGTCCCTCACTCAAGCTCTAACACTATTCCTAACTCAGGCCCTGACACGGTACCTAACAGAGGCCGAGATGCTAGTCCTAATTGAGGCCCTGACACTGTGTCTAGCTAAGGCCCTGCTGCCATCAGTATCTAAAGTCTTGACATTATCCTGAGCTAATATCCTGACCCATGTCTTTCCAAGGTCCTGAAAATCTCCCAAAGTAAGCCCTCACAGTGTCCCTAAGGGAGGCCCTGAGGATGTCCCTATCAGAGGCCCTGAGAATGTCTTTAACGAAGACCCTAATGCTGATCCTACAGAGGCCCTTATATTACTCCTAAGTCACACCCTGACACTGTCCCTCACTCAGGCCCTAAAGATAGGCCTCACTTAGGCCCTGTTGCCATACCTTAGTTAGGCTCTTATGCTATCCGTACATCAAGCCCTGACACTGGTCCTGATTAAGGCCCTGACACTGGTCCTAACTAAGGCCCTGATGCTCTCAATAACTAAAGTCTTCACGCTATCCCAGCTCATTTCCTGACACTATCCCTAGCCTGGAACCTGACTCTCTCCCGAGCTAATTTCCTGCCTCTTATCCTCACAGCAGCCCTAATGCTCTCCGTTATTAGGGCCCAGACTTGTCCTAACTAGGGCCCTGCCACTGTTTCTAACTATGGCCCGGAAACTGTCCCTAATATAGGTCCTACTGCCGGCAATAACTAAAATTCGGACACTATCCTGAGTTCAGAATCGGACCCATTTCTAACCAAGGTCCTGACACTATCCCTAAGAAAGCCCTGTCTCTGTCCCTAAGTGAAGGACTGAGGCTGTGCCTAACTTAGGCCCTGAAGCTATCCCTAACTCAGGCCTTGAAGCTGTGACCATCTCAGGCCATGATCATGTCTTTAACTAAGACCCTGTTGCTGACCCAACAAAGGCCCTGATGCAGCTCCTACATCGTGCCCTGACAGTGTCCCCAGCTAAGGGTGTGACTCTAGCCCTCACTCAGTCCCTGTGGCTGTAAGTCAGGCTCTCACGCTGTCCTTACCTGAAGCCCTGACACTGGTTCTAATTAAGGCCCTGATACTCTCAGTGACTAAGGTTTTGACAGTATCCCTAGGGCATTTCCTGACACGATCCCTAAACTTTACCCTAAGCCTGTCCGGAGCAACTCTTCTGCCTCTTATGCTAACTGAAGCCCTGATGCTGTGAATACCTCAGGCCCTGAATTTAGTCCCAAGGCCATGACACTGTCCCTAACTAAGGCCTAGATGCTCATCCTAAATCAGCACCTGATACTGTCCATAACTATGACCCTAACACTCTTGCTAACACAGACCCTGACACGGTACCTAACAGAGACCCAGATGGTAGTCCTATCTAAGGCCTTGACACTGTCCCTAACTAAGGCCCTGCTGCCGTCAATATTTAAAGTCCTGACAGTATCCTGAGCTTATTATATCCTGGCCCATGTTTTATTAAGGTCCTGAAACTGTCCCAAAGTAAGCCTTGACGCTGTCCCTACATGAGGCTGTGAGGCTGTCTCTCACAGAGGCCCTGAGAATGTCTTTAACAAACCCCTTAAGCTGTTCCTACCAAGGCCCTTATGCTGCTCCTAAGTCATGCCCTGACACTGTCCCCAGCTAAGGCACTGACTCTAGGCCTCACTCAGTCCTTGTCACTCTCATAAGTCAGGATCTGACGCTGTCCCTACCTGAAGCCCTGACACTGGTTCTAAATTAGGCACTGATGCTCTAAGTAGCTATGGTTTTGACACTATCCCTACGTCATTTCCTGACGCTATTCCTAGACCTTAACCGAACCTTGTCTTTAGCTAATGTCGAGTCTCTTATGCTAACTAAATCCCTGATGCTGTCCCTAACTAAGACCCTGAATTTAGTCCCGAGCCCGTGAGCCTGTCTCTAACTGAGGCCTGGAGGCTGTCCTTATCAAAAGCCCTCAACTTATCTTTAACTGAGGCCCTGACACTCTCCGTAATTAAGGACTGAGGCTGTCTCTAAGGCCCTGAGTCTGTCTTCAACTACTGGCCTCACTCTTTCCCTAACAAGGGTCCCGAAACATTCCCTAACTAAGACCCTGACACGGTCCCTAATAACTTGAGCTGTCCCTCATTAATGCCCTGATGCGGCCCATAAATGATGTACTGAAGATGGCACGAAGTTCCAGACGATGTCACTAATGACCCGAAATGTCTCTTACTAAGGCCCTCAAATTACCTCTAACTGAGGCCCTAAAGATGTCCATAACTAAGGCCCTGACACTATCTCGAACTAAGACCCTCAAGTTATCTTTAACTGAGGCCATGACAGTGTCCCTAACAAAGAACCTGACACTGTCTCTAACTAAGGTCCTGAGTCGGTCTTTACCTAACGGCCTCACTCTTTCCCCAACTACTCCCTGACGCTGCCCCTACCCAAGGCCCTGATGGTGTGCCTAATTGCCTGAGCTGTCTTTCACTAATACCCTGACCCTGTCCATAACTAATGCCCTGATGATGTCCCTAACGAACAGCCTGAAGTGTCTCTTACTAAGGCCCTCAAGTTTTTCTCTGAGGCCCTGACACTCTCCCTAATTAAGGCCTTGACACTGTCTGTAAGTAATGGCCTGATGCAGCTGCTACCTGAGATGCTGATGCTCTCACTGAGACCTTGACGTCTCTACCTGAGAAGCTGACACTGTAACTAATTTTCTGGCTTTTTCCTTAACTAACATCCTAATTTTGTCCCTAAATAACGCCCTGACACTGGTCCTAACTATGGCCCTGATGCTGGCCCTATCTAAGGCCCCAACGATGTCCCTAATAGACTTAGATGTCCCTCACTGTTGGCCTGACCCTGTCCCTCACCAAGGCCCTGACCCTCTTCCTAACTAACCTGTGATGATTTCTCTACCTGAGGCACTGTCACTGTCTATAATAACAGCCGACTCTTTCCCTAACACACTGATGCTGTCCCTAATAGCCTCATGTATCTCTCAATAACGCCCTGATCCTGTCCATAACTAAGGCCCTGAATATGTCCCTAAGTATGTCTCTGATGCTGTCCTTAACTAAGGCCCTGATACTCTCTCTACGTAAGACACTGACACAATCTATAATAATGGCCTGTTTCCCTAACTAATACCCTGATGTTATCGCTAATTGAGGCCCTGAAGATGTCCCTAATACCCTTAGGTGTTCCTCTGTGTCACCCTGATCCTGTCCATAGCTAAGGCCCTGAATATGTCCCTAGGTAAGTCTCTGACGCTGTCCCTAACTAAGGCGCTGATGCTGTCTCTACCTCAGAATCTGAAATTCTAATGTCCTGACTCTCCCTAACTAACATCCTGATGCTGCCCCTAAGTGAGGCCCTGACACTCTTCTTCACTAAGGACTTGCTGCTGTCCCTACCTAAAACCCTGACACCGTCTGTAACTAATGACCTGACTCCCTAACTAACACCCTAGTTTGGGCCCTAACTAACGCCCTGACACTGGTTCTAATTATGGCCATAATGCTGGTTCTAAGGCCCTGAAGATATCCCTAAGTAACAGCCTGAACTGTGTCTAACGAAGGCTCTCACGTTATCTCTAAGTGAAGCACTGACACTGTCCCTAACTTAGGCCCTTATAGTCTAAGCTGTCACTAAATAATGCCCTGATCCTGTCCATAAGTAAGGTCCTGAATATGTCCCTAAGTGCATCTCTGACGATGTCCTTAACAGCCTGAACTCTCTTCAGGTTATCTCTGAGGCTCTGACACTGGCCCTTCCTAAGGCCTCACCCCAGGGTTGTCCAAGGCTGCTGGGCGGTTTTCTCTTGTCCGCATCTCTAGCCAGCTGCCTGCCATCGGCCACTCTAAGATTCTGCGATACAGTGGTCCCACGTGGGATGTGCCTGTGTAGGCTCACCACCGGGAGGAGAGTCATGGCCACTCCGCCTTCCAGGGGACTGCGGCTCAGGGTAGGAGCCTCACAGCCAGTGTCTGGACACAGGGTTCTGTGTCCTTGTTTGTTGTAAATCCCTTGGAGTTACCTCTAACATTTTTGAATGGATATCGCCCCCTCTGCATATTTATAATATGAATTATTTACCACATTAAAATCCAGGAATGACATTCTTAGAACGAGCAGGAGAACACTGGATGCCCCCCCGCAATGATCTATTACTTGGAGGATTTAAAATTCTAATGAGAAAACACTCACTCTCCTCACCCTCCTGGGCGTCAGCACAAGGCGGGAATCAGCTGCATCCTTTATTTCTCTCTCTGATTTTCCAGAACCTTTCCTTCCAGGAGAGATCACTGGGCTCCTTGGGAGCTGTGAGTGGTGGCTGTCAGGTAAATCTGAGACTGAAAAGCAAGAGAAAGACAGACAGAGGAGGAGATGAGAATTGGTGACGGGGAGAAGCAGGGGCGTCCACGTTCAATCGCAGGCTGAGAGTCTGGGTTAGTCTCCAGCGAAGCTAAGGACCACCAGGGTCTGGCCCCACTGGCCTTGTCACCTGGTGTGGGGACTGGGGACAGCCAACCCCCCATGGCCACTCTCAGAGAAATCAGGGAGGTGGGAGGGCACCCCTGAGAGCCAGATTGAAAATGGTCATGCTGTGAAATAATAAGATGCCCTTTCAGAAAAGTGAAGACTGTTCTCTTGGTTCTCAGAGACTTGCAAATACTCTGTGTCCTTCTGGAGGCATGCCGAAGCCTTCAGCCTTTGAGGGCAGTAATGGGAGTGCATCTGGGCTCAAAACCATCCAGCACTCACTCCCTGAGGGTGCTGAGGATGACCCGTGTCCACCCCTCGGGTGCTGTGGGGCCTGAAATCCCCTGATCACCAAGGACGGGAGGGGCCACACAGACACTCCCCTGGACCACCGGGGGCTTGGCTGCTGGGCTACAGTCCTTTATCAGATACATGGTTTGCAAACATCTTGGGCCATTTTGGATGGTGGATTATCTTATTCCTTGCTCCTTTTATACACAACTGTTTTTCATCTTGAGGAAGTCCAATTCATCTATTTTGTCTTTTGTTGCTTGTGCTTTTGGTAGATCTAAGAAATCATGACCAAATCCAAGGTCATGAAGACTTACTCTCATGTTTTCTTCTAGGAGTTTTCTAATTTTGGTTCTTGCGTCTAGGCCTTTGGTCCATTTTGCATCTAGGCCTTTGGTTGATTTTGTATATGAGGTGGGGGGAGGTAAGGGTCCAACTTTACTCTTCTGCATGTGGGTATCCAGTTGTTCCAGAACCTGTGCTCACTGTTTGGGAGAAAATACCTGCAAATGACGTGACCAACAAGGGCTTAATTCTAAAATATACAAACAGCTCATACAACTCAAAAGAGAAAAAAATCAAAAAATAGGCAGAATTTTAGAAGGTCTAAATAGACATTTCTCCAAGGACATACAGATGGCCAAGAGGCACGTGAAAAGATGCTCCACATCGCTAATTATTAGAGAACGCAAATCAAAACTACAGTGAGTTATCACCCCGTAGTGGTCAGAATGGCCATCATTAAAATGTCTAGAAATAAATGCTGGAAGGGGTGTGGAGAAAAGGGAACCCTCCTACACTACTGGTGGGAATGTAAATTGATGCAGCCGCTATGGAAAACAGTATGGAGGTTCCTCAAAAACTAAAAATAGAATTACCATATGAACCAGCAATCTCACTCCTGGGCACACATCCAGACAAAACTATAATTCGAAAAGATACGTGCACCCCAGCATTCACAGCAGCACTCTTCACAATAGCCAAGACATGGAAGCAACCTGAATGTCCCTCAACAGATGAATGGATGTTGAAGATGTGGTACATATATACAATGGAATACTACTCAGCCATAAAACAGAATGAAATAATGCCATCTGCAGCTACATGGATGGACCTAGAGATTATCATACAAAGTGAAGTCAGTCAGACAGAGAACAACAAATACCATATGATATCACTTATATGTGGATTATAAAATGAGACCCAAATGAACCTATCTACAGAACAAAAACACACTCACGAATATAGAAAACAGACTTGTGGTTGTCAAGGTGAAGACAGCAGAGAGGGATGGATCGGGAGTTTGGGATTAGTAGATGAAAACTATTAATATTTTGAATGGATAGACAAGGTCTTCCTGCACAACACAGGGAACTGTATTCAATACCCTGTAATTAACCATAATGCAAAGGAATATGAAAAATATGTATGTTTGTATATATGAATCACTTTGCTGTACAGTAGAAATTAACACAACAGTGTAGGTCAACTACACTTTAATATCAATTAGTTTGAAGGCACTTTTATAAATTAGGTCTTATTTCTCTTGTCCTTTCATCCTGGGACAAATGTATAACAGAAACTAACCTGGATTACTCTGGGATGAACTCGTATCACAGAGAACTTTAATTGTTGAACAAACCGTGAATATGAGTTACACCATGGGATGTCCTGACCCAATATGAAGTTTGTAAACCTTGTATCAAGCCTGCAGAATCTACTAAATTTGGGAATTCAAACTGAAATGAAGCCACCTATCCCATGACTTCTCCACAACTAGTTATACAACATCAATTGGAAACCATATACAATCAAATGAATGTAGACAAACAACTATAGCCTTTTTTGGCCTTTTAAATGAAGACGGTATTTAAGGTGATGTCTTGGGCCGTTTCAGGGTGTTACTCAATTTCCTGGGTATCTGCCATGCACACAGGAGGTACACATGTTAGTTAACTGGTTTATGCAACTATATGAAGGTAGTTAATACCACAAAACTGTATACGTAAAGTGAATTAAATGCTAAAGTTGTGTTTTGTATTTTTAATGACAATGAAAAAAGTGCAGCGCTGATATTTGTTATAAAAATGAACATTAAAAACATTCTTAATGAAAAAAGTCATACAGGAAAGGCCACCTAGATCCCATACTCATCTTGTCTGCTTCAAATCCATCAAGGTTGTCCAAAGGAGGGAGAAACTCAGTAATGGTTCCAGAAAAAGAAAACTGGATCAGGATGGATAAAGACATTTTCATACAGTTGGGAGAGTAGGTGAAAGTTGAAGTGGGGCTGAGTATTAAATTATAATGTGGACATCAGGATTTCTTCATTTAGGGGTTATGTGCTGGTTCCTTGGGCAAAACACACTGTGCATTTTGTGTGAAGTGGCAAACGTGAGTACTTTTTGCCATTATTGCAACTTTTCGGTACATTTTAAATTACTGGAAAGTAAATTACTTTTCTAGACAACCATATCAGTACCATGCCAGAAAATCAGATAAGATGGACATCAAATTTTGTTATAGAGGCTAAGACTTACCCAGACCACGTTCAATCAAAGTTGTGATACTTATTTTCCTTGTCGGAGTCCGCATGGTATGAAGAGGCACCGTGGGAAGAGTATATTAGTAGCTACCATCTCTTGGGTCCTGTGGATTACCTGGGGTGCAGTAGAAACTGTGAGATTTTAGTATTGCAATTTTTCACATTACTTCAAAAAATATGCTAAAAAATAAATTCAGTAAAGTTGCAAAATATGGATCAATATACACAAATCAGTTTTGTTTCTACACACTAACAATGAACCACCAGCAAGAAAAGTTAAGAAAACAATCCCATTTACAATTCCATTGAAAAGAACGAGCTATTTAGCAATAAATTTAACCAAGGACATGAAAGACCTATACTCAGAAAACTATAAAGCATTGATAAAGAAACTGAAGACACAATAGAAAACAATACTCCATGCTCATGCATCAGAAAACATTACTATTATTAAAATGTTTGGGATGGGGGAAGATGGTGGAAAAGGAAGACGCGGAGATCACCTTCCTCCCCACAGATACACCAGAAATACATCTACACGTGGAACAACTGATACAGAACACCTACTGAACGCTGACAGAAGACCTCAGACCTCCCAAAAGGCAAGAAACTCCCCATGTACCTGGGTAAGACAAAAATAAATAAATAAACAGAGACAAAAGAATAGGGATGGGCCCTGCACCAGTGGGAGGGAGCTGTGAAGGAGGAAAGGTTTCCACACATTAGGAAGCCCCTTCGCGGGTGGAGACTGTGTGTGGTGGAGGGGTAAAGCTTCAGTGCTGCGGAGGAGAGTGCAGCCACAGGGGTGCAGAAGGCAAAGCGGAGAGATTCCCGCACAGAGGATTGGTGCCGACCGGCACTCACCAGCCCGATAGGCTTGTCTGCTCCCCGGCCTGGGCGGGCGGGGCTGGGAGCGGAGGCTCGGGCTTCAATCGGAGCGCAGGGAGACGACTGGGGTTGGCAGCGTGAACACAGCCTGCAGAGGACTAGTGTACCACGGCTACTCGGGAGTCCGGGGAAAACTCTGGACCTGCCGAAGAGGCAAGAGACGTTTTCTTCGCTCTTTGTTTCCTGGTGCGCGAGGAGAGGGGATTCAGAGTGCTGCTTAAAGGAGCTCCAGAGACGGGTGCGAGCCGCGGCTAAGAGCGCGGACCACAGAGACGGGCATGAGACGCTAAGGCTGCTGCTGCCACCACCAAGAAGCCTGTGTGCGAGCACAGGTCACTATCCACACCCCCCTTCCGGGGAGCCTGTGCAGCCCGCCACTGCCAGGGTCCTGGGATCCAGGGACAACTTCCCCGGGAGAACGCACGGCTCTCCTCAGGCTGGTGCAGCGTCATGGCAGCCTCTGTCGCCGCAGGCCCGCCCCGCACTCCGTGCCCCTCTCTCCCCCACGGCCTGAGTGAACCTAGCCCCCCAATCAGTGGCTCCTTTAACCCCGTCCTGTCTGAGCGAAGAACAGACGCCCTCCAGCGACCTACATGCACAGGCAGGCCAAATCCAAACTGAGCCCCGGGAGCTGTGCGAACAAAGAAGAGAAAGGGAGATCTCTCCCAGCAGCCTCAGAAGCAGCTGAGTAAAGCTCCACGATCAACTTGATGTACCCTGCATCTGTGGAATACCTGAATACACAACGAATCATCCCAAATTGAGGAGGTGGAATTTGAGAGCAAGATTTATGATTTTTTCCCCTTTTCCTCTTTTTGTGTGTATGTGTATGCTTCTGTGTGAGATTTTGTCTGTATAGCTTTGCTTTCACCATTTCTCCCAGGGTTCTATCTGTCCTTTTTGTTTGTTTGTTTTTTCTACTTTCTCAAAAATTTATTCTTATAATTATTTTTTATTTTAATAACTTTATTTTATTTTACCCTGATTTATTTTATTTTCTATTGTCCTCTTTCCTTCTTTCTTTCTTTCCACTTTTTCTCCCTTTTATTCTGAGCCGTGTGGATGAAAGGCTCTTGGTGCTGCAGCCAGGAGTCAGTGCTGTGCCTCTGAGGTGAGAGAGCCAACTTCAGGACACTGGTCCACAAGAGACCTCCCAGCTCCATGTAATATCAAATGGCGAAAATCTCCCAGAGATCTCCATCTCAACACCAACACCCAGCTTCACTCAACGACCAGCAAGCTACAGTGCTGGACACCCTATGCTAAATAACTAGCAAGACAGGAACACAACCCTGCCCATTAGCAGAGAGGCTGCCTAAAATCATAATAAGTCCACAGACACTCCAAAACACACCACCAGACGTGGACCTGCCCACCAGAAAGACAAGATCCAGCCTCATCCACCACAACACAGGCACTAGTCCCCTCCACCAGGAAGCCTACACAACCCACTGAACCAACTTTAGCCACTGGGGACAGACACCAAAAACAACGGGAACTACGAACCTGCAGCCTGCAAAATGGAGACCACAAACACAGTAAGATAAGCAAAATGAGAAGACAGAAAAACACACAGCAGATGAAGGAGCAAGATAAAAACCCACCAGACCTAACAAATGAAGAGGAAATAGGCAGTCTACCTGAAAAAGAATTCAGAATAATGATAGTAAAGATGATCCAAACTCTTGGAAACAGAATAGAGAAAATGCAAGAAACATTTAACAAGGACCTAGAAGAACTAAAGAGGAAACAAGCAACGATGAACAACACAATAAATGAAATTAAAAATACTCTAGATGGGATCAGTAGCAGAATAAATGAGGCAGAAGAACGGATAAGTGACCTGGAAGATAAAATAGTGGAAATAACTACTGAAGAGCAGAATAAAGAAAAAAAGAATGAAAAGAACTGAGGACAGTCTCAGAGACCTCTGGGACAACATTAAACGCACCAATATTTGAATTATAGGGGTTCCAGAAGAAGAAGAGAAAAAAGAAAGGGACTGAGAAAATATTTGAAGAGATTATAGGTGAAAACTTCCCTAATATGGGAAAGGAAAGAGTTAATCAAGTCCAGGAAGCACAGAGAGTCCCATACAGGATAAATCCAAGGAGAAACACGCCAAGGCACATATTAATCAAACTGTCAAAAATTAAATACAAAGAAAACATATTAAAAGCAGCAAGGGAAAAACAACAAATAACACACAAGGGAATCCCCATAAGGTTAACAGCTGATCTTTCAGCAGAAACTCTGCAAGCCAGAAGGGACTGGCAGAACATATTTAAAGTGATGAAGGAGAAAAAATTACAACCAAGATTACTCTACCCAGCAAGGATCTCATTCAGATTTGATGGAGAAATTAAAACCTTTACAGACAAGCAAAAGCAGAGAGAGTTCAGCACCACCAAACCAGCTTTACAGAAAATGCTAAAGGATCCTCTCTAGACAAGAAACACAAGAGAAGGAAAAGACCTATAATAACAAACCCAAATCAATTAAGAAAATGGGAATAGGAACATACATATCGATAATTACCTTAAATGTAAATGGATTAAATGCTCCCACCAAAAGCCACAGACTGGCTGAATGGATACAAAAACAAGACCCATATATATGTTGTCTACAAGACACCCACTTCAGACCTAGAGACACATACAGACAGAAAGTGAGGGGATGGAAAAAGATATTCCATGCAAATGGAAACCAAAAGAAAGCTGGAGTAGCAATTCTCATATCAGACAAAATAGACTTTAAAATAAAGACTAGTACAAGAGACAAAGAAGGACCTACATAATGATCAAGGGATCAATCCAAGAAGAAGATATAACAATTGTAAATATTTATGCACCCAACATAGGAGCACCTCAATACATAAGGCAAATACTGACAGCCATAAAAGGGGAAATCGACAGTAACACATTCATAGTAGGGGACTTTAACACCCCACTTTCACCACTGAACAGATCATCCAAAATGAAAATAAATAAGGAAACACAAGCTTTAAATGATACATTAAACAAGATGGACCTAACTGATATTTATAGGACATTCCATCCTAAAACAACAGAATACACATTTCTCTCAAGTGCTCATGGAACATTCTCCAGGATAGATCGTATCTTGGGTCACAAATCAAGCCTCGGTAAATTTAAGAAAATTGAAATTGTATCAAGTATCTTTTCTGACCACAACGCTCTGAGACTAGATATCAATCAGAGGAAAAGATCTGTAAAAAATAAAAACACATGGAGACTAAACAATACACTACTTAATAATGAAGTGATCACTGAGGAAATCAAAGAGGAAATCAAAAAATACCTAGAAACAAATGACAGTGGAGACACGATGACCCAAAATCTATGGGATGCAGCAAAAGCAGTTCTAAGAGGGAAGTTTATAGCAATACAATCCTACCTTAAGAAACAGGAAACATCTCGAATAAACAACCTAACCTTGCACCTAAAGCAATTAGAGAAAGAAGAACAAAAAAAAAAAAACCCCAAAGTTAGCAGAAGGAAAGAAATCATAAAGATCAGATCAGAAATAAATGAAAAAGAAATGAAGGAAACAATAGCAAAGATCAATAAAACTAAAAGCTGGTTCTTTGAGAAGATAAACAAAATTGATAAACCATTAGCCAGACTCATCAAGAAAATGAGGGAGAAGACTCAAATCAATAGAATTAGAAATGAAAAAGGAGAAGTAACAACTGACACTGCAGAAATACAAAAGATCATGAGAGATTACTACAAGCAACTCTATGCCAATAAAATGGACAATCTGAAAGAAATAGACAAATTATTAGAAATGCACAACCTGCCAAGACAGAATCAGGAAGAAATAGAAAATATGAACAGACCAATCACAAGCACTGAAAGTGAAACTGTGATTAAAAATCTTCTAAGAAACAAAAGCCAGGGACCAGATGGCTTCACAGGCGAATTCTATCAAACATTTAGAGAAGAGCTAACACCTACCCTTCTCAAACTCTTCCAAAATATAGCAGAGGGAGGAACACTCCCAAACTCATTCTACGAGGCCACCATAACCCTGATACCAAAACCAGACAAGGATGTCACAAAGAAAGAAAACTACAGGCCAATATCACTGATGAACATAGATGTAAAAATCTTCAACAAAATACTAGCAAACAGAATCCAACAGCACATTAAAAGGATCCTACACCATGATCAAGTGGGGTTTATTCCAGGAATGCAAGGATTCTTCAATATACGCAAATCAATCAATGTGATACACCATATTAACAAACTGAAGGAGAAAAACCATATGGTCATCTCAATAGATGCAGAGAAAGCTTTTGACCAAATTAAACACCCATTTATGATTAAAACCCTCCAGAAAGTAGGCATAGAGGGAACTTTCCTCAACATAATAAAGGCCATATATGACAAACCCACAGCCAACGTCTTCCTCAATGGTGAAAAACTGAAAGCACTTCCACTAAGATCAGGAACAAGACAAGGTTGCCCACTCTCACCACTCTTACTCAACATAGTTCTGGAAGTTTTAGCCACAGCAATCAGAGAAGAAAAATAAATGAAAGGAATCCAAATCAGAAAAGAAGTAAAGCTGTCACTGTTTGCAAATGACATGACACTATACACAGAGAATCCTAAAGATGCTACCAGAAAACCACTAGAGCTAATCAATGAATTTGGTAAAGCAGTAGGATACAAAATTAATGCACAGAAGTCTCTGGCATTCCTACACACTAATGATGAAAACATCTGAAAGTAAAATCAAGAAAACACTCCCATTTACCATTGCAACAAAAAGAATAAAATATCTAGGAATAAACCTACCTAAGGAGACAAAAGACCTGTATGCAGAAAATTATAAGACACTGATGAAAGAAATTAAGGATGATACAAAGAGATGGAGAGATATACCATGTTCCTGGATTGGAAGAATGAACATTGTGAAAATGACTCTACTACCCAAAGCAATCTACAGATTCAACGCAATCCCTATCAAACTACCACTGGCATTTTTCACAGAAGTAGAACAAAAAAATTCACAATTTGTATGGAAACACAAAGGACCCCGAATAGCCAAAGCAATCTTGAGAACAAAAAACGGAGCTGGAGGAATCAGGCTACCTGACTTCAGACTATACTACAAAGCTACAGTAATCAAGACAGTATGGTACTGGCACAAAAACAGAAAGATAGATCAATGGAACAGGATAGAAAGCCCAGAGATAAACCCACGCACATATGGTCACCTTATCTTTGATAAAGGAGGAAGGAATGTACTGTGGAGAAAGGACAGCCTCTTCAATAAATGGTGCTAGGAAAACTGAACAGGTACATATAAAAGTATGAGATAACATCACTCCCTATCACCATATGCAAAAATAAGCTCAAAATGGATGAAAGACCTAAATGTAAGGCCAGAAACTATCAGACTCTTAGAGGAAAACATAGGCAGAACACTCTATGACATAAATCACAGCAAGATCCTTTTTGACCCACCTCCTAGAGAAATGGAAATAAAAACAAAAATAAACAAATGGGACCTAATGAAACTGCAAAGCTTTTGCACAGCAAAGAAAACCATAAACAAGACCAAAAGACAACCCTCAGAATGGGAGAAAATATTTGCAAATGAAGCAACTGAAAAAGGATTAATCTCCAAATTTACCAGCAGCTCATGCAGCTCAATAACAAAAAAAAACAAACAACCCAATCCAAAATTGGGCAGAAGACCTAAATAGACGTTACTCCAAAGAAGATATACAGACTGCCAACAAACACATTAAAGAATGCACAACATCATTAATCATTAGAGACATGCAAATCAAAACTACAATGAGGTACCATCTCATACCAGTCAGAATGGCCATCACCAAAAAATCTAGAAACAATAAATGCTGGAGAGGGTGTGGAGAAAAGGGAACACTCTTGCACTGCCGGTGGGAATGTGAATTGGTACAGCCACTATGGAGAACAGTATGGAGGTTCCTTAAAAAACTACAAATAGAACTACCATATGACCCAGCAATCCCACTACTGGGCATATACCCTGAGAAAACCATAATTCAAAAAGAGTCATGTACCAAAATGCTCATTGCAGCTCTATTTACAATAGCCAGGAGATGGAAACAACCTAAGTGTCCATCATCGGACGTATGGATAAAGAAGATGTGGCACGTGTATACAGTGGAAAATTACTCAGCCATAAAAAGAAATGAAACTGAGTGATTTGTAATGAGCTGGATGGACCCAGAGTCTGTGATACAGAGCGAAGTAAGTCAGAAGGAGAAAGACAAATACCGTATGCTGACACATATATATGGAACTTAAGAAAAAAAATATTATGAAGAACCTAGGGGTAAGACAGGAATAAAGAAACAGACCTGCTAGAGAATGGATTTGAGGATATGGGGAGGGGGAAGGGTTAGCTGTGACAAAGTGAGAGAGTGGCATGGACATATATACACTACCAAGCGTAAAACAGATAGCTAGTGGGAAGCAGCCGCATAGCACAGGGAGATCAGCTCGGTGCTTTGTGACCACCTAGAGGGGTGGGATAGGGAGGGTGGGAGGGAGGGAGACGCAAGAGGGAAGAGATATGGGAACATATGTATAACTGATTCACCTTGTTATAAAGCAGAATCTAAAACACCATTGTAAAGCAATTATACTCCAATAAAGATGTAAAAAAAAAAAGTTTATTCTACCTAAAGCAATCAACAGACAGTGCCAGGAAAAGTAGACACCAGTCTCCAAAGAACGACACTGGTCACCATCTACACTGCACATAAAACTAACTAAAAGTGCACAGTATTCCACATTAAACCCTTTCTCTCCTGAGTCCCCTGAAGATGCACCCCACCCAGCCAGCAGTCAGCTGCACAGGAAGATTCTCCACACTTGCTCATTTTTTCCTCTTGTGGAGTCTCCTCACCAGTGGTTCCTGAGAAAACCCAGCTCCTGTCTGTGTGGACAATGCCTCATGGTCCGGAAACTTAGGCCCTGACAGGAGACAAAGATCCTGTCTGCTTGTCACAGAGCAAAGTCTGTGGGCAGGGTGCACCTGTGCCCCCACGGTCACACAGGTGGGTTCGGCGCCCCCTGTGGGATGTGAGAAAAGTGCCGAGAGTGCTGCACTCACAAACCCAGAGGCCTCATCTGGGAGGCAGTTCTGCTGTATATACTAAGTTTGGAAATCCAAACTGAAATGGAGTCAAGTATCTCACTGTATCTTCTCAAAAGATGGTTAAGGAGCAATTAATTACAAACCATATGTAATGAAATGAATGTAGACACAAACTTTACAACTTAAACCAAAATTCACTCAAAATGCCCGTAGCCAAATTTAAATTACCAAACTATAAAAATCCTAGGGAAAAAAAAAAGATAATCTACATGACTTTGGGTCTGGTGACCTTATTCAGAAAACCAGAAGACAAACCACAAACTGCAAGAAACTATTTCCAAAACACATATCTGATAAAGGATTTGTACTCAAATTATGCCAACAACGCCATTAAAATCTGGTAAAGATTGAAACACACACCTGGCCCAAGAAGATAAACAGGCAGTAAATAAGCATACAAGAATAAACTCAAGATGCTGGTGGAATGTATGTACAACCAACTTTGAAAGACAGATTGGCAGATTTTTCCAAATCAAAAAGTCTCACCTTAGGATCCAAGAAGTGTACCTCTTGTATTTAGACAACTGCTTTGAAAAACTGTATTCAAACCAAAACTAGCATCAAGTAATGCACAGCAGCTCTATTCATAATGGTTAAAAACTTAAAGATATCAGGATGTCCTTCTGTAGATGAATTCATAAGCAAATTAGGGCACATACATGTCAAGGGGAGCAGAATACACCACCCCAAAATATGCCCATTTGACAAAAGGATTATTTTGGACTGATTAATTTAAGAAACAGCAGACCCAGGAGAATCTTTCAAAACCAAGTAGAAAATGCCCTTTTAGGAGGTAAATTTACATTTATTAAGGATATCTCCATTTGTAACGGTATGTCCCTCTCTGGACCAGGAATTAAATAATGACTAAATATCAAGGAAAGTTTGTTGGGACTTCCCTGCTGGTCCAGTGGTTAACACCCCATGTTCCCAATGCAGGGGACCAGGGTTCAATCCCTGGTCAGGGAACTAGATCCCGCATGCTGCAGTTAAGAGCCCGCATGCCGCAACTAAAGATTCCACAGGCCGCAACTAAGACCCGGTACAGCCAAATAAATAAATGTTTTTTTTAAAAAAAAAAGCTTGTCAATGAAATAGGCCTGGATGTAAATCTGTGTAACAACCTTACCCTTGTTTACTGGGCTTTGCCTAATAACATCCCTTAAATGGCTGCCTCCATTTCCTGAAATCTTTTTTTTTGTTCTCAGCAGAAGTGTTTAAGGTAACGGCTTGGGCCATTTCAGGGAGTGACTCAGTTTTCCTGGGTATCTTTCAAGTATACAGGAGGTATGCATGGTATATATTAAACTTCTGATTGTTTTCTCCAGTTCGTCTCTTTTTCATTACAAGGGGGATCTCAATAAAGAACATAGAAGTGTAGAGGGAAAATTATTTTTCCTCTCATATACATGCAGTGCAATAGTATTCAGAGATATAAAGGAATGGATCATCAACCCGTGCCCCCCCCCCAAAAAAATAATACATGCATCTAACACTTACATTGCTAAGTGAAAGAATCCAGTCTGAAGTGCTACACAGTGTATGACCTCATTTATATGACATTCTAGAAAAGGCAAATCTGACATGGTAAACAGTTTACAGAATATGTGGTTGAAAGAGTCCATATGATACTTCAGTGGTGAATACCTGTCACTGCATTTGGCTATACCCACAGATTTTTACAACCCAACAAGTAATTTACAATCTATTCAAACTTAACTACTTAGGATATGGGAGTGTCAAAAACTGGGATACAGAATGTAACAAAGGATCTAACTGGTTCAGAAATGTATGAAAAAACTCACAGTTGGTAGTGGGACAAATGGGCTGACCTAAGTTAACTTTGGAAATGTACAGAATCTTTAGGCCAAAGACAAATTGTGCCATACATACACAGTGGACTCTATGTTCTTTCCCATGAGGGGTAGCAGCTAACAGTACTGAAACTACTATATCAGTCATCAAATGGAACAAGCACTGAATTTAATAAATGACAAATGGTGGAAGCCAGGTTTCTTACCAATGGAGTTGGATGTTACAGTCAAACAAAGGGAGAAGGTTACAATATCCATGTCATAACAGATCCGCTTGGAGATATCAGTATAAACTATCTTTAGCCTACACATAGTTCCACATGGAAATCTTTGTAATTATGTGTATATGCATAGGCTGGGATACATGCATATATTTCTATGTACTGTCAGCTGAGCATATTTAGCTCCCACATGTAAGTTTTTAATACCATTCTCTAATAAAAGGAACAAGGGCTCTTTGAAGAAAGGGCTGATGGTAGGACTGAGACAGTAAATATATGAAGCAGGATAATCTTAAAATATCAGAAAGTAAAGAAGTACCAAAATTTTTTAAACCCACAAAAGAAAAAATATGTAAAATGAAAACAAGAGCAAATGGAAGAAGCTCTCAACAGCCAAAGCAAGAATGAACTAAGCAGTCTAATAATGTAGTGCTGGATTATAACCAAAAGTTTACAATAATTATTCACGTGTCCAAACTGGTATAAATAAATTACATAGTTTTTGATGAATGGTGTTAAATAGAAATCTCCTATGCAGAAAGCTTCTAAACAATGTATATAGCAAGTCAGCTGTCCATCAAGGATGTGAAGCTAACCCCTCTCTCCTCAAGTGTGGCTTCTGCATTATGACTGCCTCCTACATAAGACACACAGGATGGACATGGGAAAAAATTAACCTCACTGTGGGAAAACCTGACAAACATTACCTCAGCTAGGTGACCAAAATTAAGAATATAAGGGAGAAGTTCCCTTAAGAGCCTGTCTTCTTGATATATAGTGAAGAGGAAGCACTTCACATCTGTGGTCTGCTTTTGCAAAGCCAAGTCTAACCACGACAAAACCACCAAGCAAATCCCAGTGCCCGGCAGTCTATACAATACCTGAGCAGCCCTCCTCCACGCTGTCAAGGTCTTGGAAACAAGGAGAATCTGACCAACTGTCAGAGCCCAGAAGAGACTAAACAGACATGATGACCCCATGTCCTCTGAGACCCTGGAACAAGGAAAGGTATAACAAAGGGAACGTGAATAGAGACTTCAGTTAATAGTAAAGTATCAGTATATTGTTCATTATTTGTCATGATTCTGTAGAAAATTAGACAGGAACAATTAAACGTCAAAATAAGAGAGACCTACTGTAACAAATTGGAAATCTAGAGGAAAAGGGGGATTTCTTTGTAAAAGCACATTACCAAAATGGACCCTAAATGAAGGAAAACACAAAAAGGCCAATTAACCACTGAGGAAACTCTTCCCCTACTGGCTATCCTATCACTGTTCCAGGCTTTCCCTCTCCCGGGACAGGGAAGGAGCAGGGACAGAGTTGTTTGCCAGCTCCCCTAGTTTATGACCCCAACCAGTGTCTTCACCTACCCCAGCCATGCCTACCCAGTGAGGACACCTGAGGAAGGGTCAGGGATTATTGACTCAGATGTATCAACCAGGACTTTTTCTTTTACCAGTGACTGGACACACTTACGGAAATAAAATAAATTAGTATTTATTGTAAGGGTAGAAATACGTTAATACTTACAAGTGGCAAGTTGAAGAATAGGTTTGGACCTAGCAGGTCCACGGGCTCACACTGTCTCAGTGTGACCTTGTTTCTCTCCAAACCTTTGTCCCGCTCAGTGCCTTTGGGGGACCCCATTCATAGGCACAGGCTCTCTCACTGCACTTGGGCCAACAGCAGTTCTAGGCTGACAACCACTCACCATCCATTTTCCGAGAAAGAGTTTCTCCTTTTCTTGGATTCCAAGAAAGTCATGGTTTTAAATGCCTTTGATCTGGCTTGGGTTGCACTCTCATCCTTGACCAATCACCAGAAGATGGAAAATGGGACTGGCTAGATGTGGGTTGTAAACCCATCTTCGAGCTGGGTGGAATATGGGGTCATCCTTCTGCCACTGTTTGGACTGGAAGCAGGTGACATGTAATTCCCAAAGGAAAACTGAGGCACTTGGGCCTGAGAACAGATGCTGGCTGGGAGGAAGCAACAGATTCTATGTCAATGACAGCTCACTGCACAGCACACAATCTGACACAAAAGGAAGAAAGGGGTTCACTTAGGGTCCTGCAGCCCACTTAGGGGCTGCAGCGACTCATCCAGTGCTCTTACTGTCCCTCCCAAGACTGCAAAAAGTTCTTTCACTTGCTGAAAAGTCAGGATCATTGGTGGTGGTAAACTCAAGTCTCTTTCCTTGGGCATCAGGTCCTCACATCTTAGAGGCTGGCCCAGAACAGCCCATGTGTCCTGAGAAGACACACAGACCTCATTCCTGCCCCTGAGAGGTGGGAGCCCTGAGTTATGCCATCTCCCTGGCCATATTAATTGCCCATCCCTGAAAAACAATACTGCTCCTTTTCCAGTTTCTTCTCTCTCCTTTACTAAGAGGAAGAAACCAAATGCTAAGGTGGTAAGGACACTTGAGCAATGAAGTAACGGGAGGCTCGAGAATTATTCCATGCCATGGAACCCATAATTGGCAGGCTTTCCAGAGGCCACATGGATGCATATGGCTCTCCAAGACAATGGCAGTGGCAGTGTTAACCTCACACTGGGAGGTCCAGTTGCTCCCATATCTTTGATTCTTAATGAATATGCATGTTAAAAGTTTCTAACGATTGAAAGAACAGAGGATTGCAGGGCCACGGTCTGTTGCATGGGTGTTGCGTCAGGGCCACACTCCAATGTCTAGAGGATTACTCCCTCGCTTGGCAGCCTATGAGGCCGTGAGCGGGAGGCCTTTTTCTCAGCCACGTGCATGTTGGTGGTTGAAACTTCTCAAAGGAATGTCTACACTGCCCAGGTAGCTCTTGAACTGCCCAGCATCATGCTCAGCTCCGTAGCTGTACATGAGGGCATGACAATGCCCAGGCTGGACTGAGCTAGAGGACCACAGATGCCTGCCTGGATAGTCAGAGGTCGAGGGATGTCCTGCCTGAGACTTGATCATCTATGCATGCCCACTCAGATGGGACAAAGGATGCCTCCAGTGCCAGGAGGGCCCCAGCAGCCCTCAAGAAGGCAGCATCTGGGGGCTGGCAGGTCACTGCACCCAGTCCTGTATAAATCCACACATGTCCACTGAGTGCCCTCCTGTCTGGGCTGTGCTGGAACCTGGGGCTGCCCAGGCAGAGTAGGGCCAGCATCACCCTTCCCAGGTAGGAGGGCAGAAGGAAACCATGCATGACTTCTGACATCCTCCCCAATCCTTGACAGAGGTCGAGTTGGATAAGAAACAGTCCTAGACAAGAACAGACAGTTCATTCTTCTCTCAGAGCCCAGGACTGGGGGAAGGGAGGCCAGAAAAACAGTTATTGACCTCAGCTCCCTGACTCCTGTTTGACCCTGGGCAAGTCCTACCCATTCTGGAGGCTTCACAGAGAAGGAGAGGGGAGGACAATGAGGGCCAATTGTGCTTAAACCTAACTCTAACCTTTACCCTAAGAACCCTAACCTCTAACTGTAACCCCCTAACAACCCTAGCGCCAGACCCCTAGACCCTCATCACTGACCCCTAAACTCTAATCCCTGACCCTTTAACCACAACCCTCTACCATGACTCTCCAACGATGACCCATAACCCTAAACCGTGACCGCTGAACCCTCACACTGACTCAGCCCCAGGCCTAAAACCTGGCCTAGTGGGCGCCGAGGGATGACTGAATGAACTCTCAAATAAACCGAGGAATTAAATCTTCCCGACCATGAATTTAGCAATGGTTTCTTAGATTTGACAGTAAAGCATAAGAAATGAAAGAAAAAAATAGATAAATTGGATTTCCTCAAAATTACAAACCTCTGTGCATCAAAAGAGGCTATCCAGAAAGTAAAAAGACAGCCCACAGAATGGAAGACAATATGGGCACATTATATCTCTCATAAGACTCTTTACCTAGAACGTACCCAGGACTTTTCCAACTCATCAACAAAAAGACAAACAATACAATTTTTGAAACAGACAAATAACTTGCATGGACTGCTCTCCAGGCAAGACATACAAATGGTCAACAAGGACATGAAAAGATGTCAAATGTCAAGAGTCATGATGAAAATGCAAATTAAGGCCACAGTGTGATGCCCCTTCACACACACTAGAATAAAAATAAAATTTTAAATAAATTTTAAAATATGTAAATAAAAATAACAAACGTTGGCAACAATGCAGAGAAATTGGAACTCTTAAAAGTTACTTATGGAGATGTACAATGGTGCAGTCTATGTGTACAAACCTTTAGCATTTACTCAAAAATATAAAATATAATTACCATGTGGTTCAACAACTCCACTCCTAGATATATAACAAAAAAATGGAAAACAGGCATTCAAACAAAAACTTGTACACCAGTTATTCATAGCAGCACTGTTCACAATAGCCCAGGGTAGGAAAGATTTAAATGTCCATCAGCAGGTAAACGGATAAGCAAAATAAGGTAGATCCATAAGCTGCATTATTCTGTCATATAAAGGAATACAGTAAAATTATACAGCCGCTGTGGAAAACTGTATGGTGGCTCCTCAAAAACATGGAAAATGTATGATCCCTTGATTCCACTCCGGGGTGTACACCCAGAATATTAGAAAGCAAGGACTGGAACAGATATCTGTACCCCATATTCATAGCAACATTATTCACAATAGCCAAAAGGTGGAAGCAACACAACACATTCTTCAACAGATGAATGGATAAGTACAGTGTAGTATATACGCAATGGAATACGATTCAACCTTTAAAACTAAGGTAATTCTCACACATGCTACAATGTGGATGAACCCTGAAGTCATTATGCTAAGTGAAACCAGCCAGACACAAAAAGGACAAACGTTCTATGATTCCACTAGTATGAGGTATCCAGATAAGTCAAATCCAAAGACAAAGTAGAATAAGGTTGCCAGGGGTTGAGGTGAGTTAGTGTTTAATGGCTACGGTTTCACATGGGGAAAATAAAGTTCTGGAGATGGATGGTGAGGATATTTTTACAACAATGTGAATGTACTTAAGGCCATAGAACTCTATACTTACAAATGGTTTAAATGGGGCTTTCCTCGTGGCACAGTGGTTAAGAATCCGCCTGCCAATTGCAGGACACACGGGTTCAAGCGCTGGTCCTGGAAGATCCTGCATGCCGCAGAGCAACTAAGCTCGTGAGCCACAGCTATTGAGCCCTCGTGCCACAGCTACTGAAACCCGTGCGCCTAGAGCCCGTGCTCCGTAACGAGAGAAGCCACCGCAATGAGGAGCCTGCACACGGCAATGAAGAGTAGCCCCCGCTGGCCGCAACTAGAGAAAGCCTGCGTGTAGCCAAAGAATAGAAAATAATTTTTTTAAAAAGCTTTTAAAAAATGGTTTAAATGGCAAATGTTATGTGTTTTTAATCACAATGGAAAAAATGAATGAAATAATGATCAATGTTACAGTGCGGATAAACAGTGAAAACATCCTAAGTGAAAGAAGCCATACAGAAAAACCACCCAGATCATGCTCATCTTGTACACTTTCAATCCAGCAAGGTTTTTAAAGTGAGGAAAAGCCCTAGTGATGGTTCCAAGAAGAGAAAACTGGATTCGAATAGCAAACTACATTTCCACAAAGCTGGGGCAGCTGGTGAAAGTTGAAGTGGGTCAGTCGATAGGATTATAATGTGGAAACCTTAATTATTCCTCACTTTGGGGTTATGTGCTGGCTCCCTGGGAGAGTGGCCCTCCCACTCTCACAGGGTAAAACAAACTGGAGTATTTTGTGAAGATGGAAAACTTTATACTGCTATTTAAAGTCTTTTATACACTTGAAATTTACTAGAAAATAAAGTACTTATCAAAACAACCACGTCATACCATGCCAGAAATACAGACATCAAACTCTGTTATAGAGGCCAAGCCCTACCAAGATCCAGTTCACCCACAGTGGGGATGCTAATCACCCTTGTAGGAGTCCACATACTACAAGAGGCACCATGGGAAGATTATATTCGGAGCCACTATGTCTTGGGTGCTGTGGATGACCTGGATGTAGATGAAACAGTGGGATTTCTGAATTCTAGTTCTCCACATTCAACCACCAAAAAACTGTTACAACTAAAAAATGAATTCAGTAAAGCTGCAGGATACAAAAAAAAAAAAAAGAGAGAGAGAAATCAATGCACAAAAATCATTTGTGATTCTATACACTGATAATGAACCATCAGAAAAAGAATTTTAAAGAAATCCCACTTACAGTTGCATCCAAAAAGATAGCTAGGAGTAAATTTAACCAAGGACATGAAGGACCGGCACACTGAAAACTGGGAGACACTGATAGAGGACACTGAACAGACGAAAATAAATGGAGGGGCTTCCCTGGTGGCGCAGTGGTTGAGAGTCTGCCTGCCGATGCAGGGGACGTGGATTCTTGCCCCGGTCCAGGAAGAACCCACATGCCGTGGGGCGGCTGGGCCCGTGAGCCTTGGCTGCTGAGCCTGCGCTCTGCAACGGCAGAGGCCACAACAGTGAGAGGCCCACATACCGCAAAAAACCAAAACAAAACAAGGGCTTCCCTGGTGGCGCAGTGGTTGAGAGTCCGCCTGCCGATGCAGGGGACACGGGTTCGTGCCCCTGTCTGGGAGGAACCCACATGCCGCGGAGTGGCTGGGCCTGTGAGCCATGGCCACTGGGCCTGTGCTTCCGGAGCCTGTGCTCCGCAACCGGAGAGGCCACAACGATGAGAGTCCCGCATACCGCAAAAAAAAAAAAAGAAAGAAAAAGAAAAAGAATACTGTGAACATATGCATTCTATGGTGGGAATTCCCTGGCTGTCCATGAGTTGGGACTCTGTGCTCCCACTGCAGGGGGCGCGGGTTCGATCCCGGGTTGGGGAACTAAGATCACGCACCCTGCATGCTACATGGTGTGACCCAAATTTTTGTTTAATTTAAAACAAATATGCAGTCTAGCCAAATTAATGTACACATTCAATGCAATCCTTACCAAAAGTCCAATGACATTTTACATAGAAACAGAACAAATAATCTTAAGTTGTGTGTGGAACCACAAAGGACCCAGAAGAGCCAAAACGACCCTGAGGAAGGAGAACGGGCTGGAGGCGTCTCCCTCCCGGATTTCACACTACATTACGAAGCTACAGTCCCCAAAAAGTGTGGAATGGGCACAAAAACAGGCACACAGACCAGAGGAACAGAGCAGAGAACCCAGGAATCAACCTACAGGTATGTGGTCAGTTAATTCACAAGAAAGGAGCCAAGAACATACACCAGGGAAAGGACAGTCCCCTCAATAAATGGTGCTGGGAAAACCAGACGCCACACGCCAAAGAACAACACTGCACTCTGTCTACACCACACACAAAAGGGGCCAAAAACCCAGTTTTCCACATCAAGCCCTTCCTCTCCTGGGTCCTCTGAAGACATACACCCTCAGCGGTCAGCCACGCACAGGAACCTTCTGCCCACTTTTCCTCACCTTCTCCCTCAGCAGCATCACCTCCCGGCAGGTCCTGAGGAGACCAGGCTCCTGTCAGCATGAACTGGACCCCACAGTGTCCCAAAGCTGAAGGCCCAGCGGGTCCTGAGGAGACCCGGCTTCTGTTAGTGTGGACCCGACCCCAGCTTGTTCCGAAGCCCGGCCATCAGCGTGGACTCAGCCCCACGTGTTCCAGAAGCCAAAGCCCCAGCAGGTCCTGAGGAGACAGGGCTCCTCTCAGCATGAACATGAACAGCATGATCTGAACAGACATTCCACCAAAAAAGATATACAGATAGTAAAAGTCATACAGAAACAAGCTCAAGGGCTTCTCTGGTTGGCGCAGTGGTTGAGAGTCCACCTGCCGATGCGGGGGGCACGGGTTCTTGCCCTGGTCCGGGAAGATTCCACGTGCCGCGGAGCAGCTGGTTCCGTGAGCCATGGCCGCTGAGCTTGCGTGTCCAGAGCCTGTGTTCTGCAACGGGAGATGCCACAACAGTGAGAGGACCGCGTACCGCAAAAAAAAAAAAAAAAAAAAAAAAAAAAAAGAAAAAGAAACAAGCTCAACATCATATACCATTAGGGAATTACAAATTAAAATCATGAGCTATCACAGCACACCTATTAGGACTGCTAAGCTCCAAAAATATGACAATACCAATTGCTAGAGGGTGAGGAACAAAAGGAACTCTCTCTCATACCTGGGGGGATGCATGTGCAGCCACTTTGTAAGACAATTTGGCAGTTTTTTCCAAAGCTAAACAAGTCTCATGTTGGGATCCAACAATCACACTTGCAGTATTTAGGCAACTGCTTTGAAAATCTGTGTCCAAATGAAAAGAAGGATGCAATTATGAAGAGCAGCACTTCCATAATGGCTAAAAACTTGAAGAAATCAGGATATCCTTCAAAAGATGAATGCATAAGCAAATTGGGGTACATTCATGTCAACGCGAGTAAAATACGCCACCCCAAAATATGTCTCTCTGGCATAAGGATTATTGGTCTGCTTTAAAAAAAAGGGCTTCCCTGATGGCTAAGTGGTTAAGAGTCCACCTGCCGATTCAGGGGACACAGGTTCGAGCCCTGGTCCGGGAAGATCCCACATGCCGCAGATCAACTAAGCCTGTGAGCCACAACTACTGAGCCTGCGCTCAAGAGCCCGCGAGCCACAACTACTGAGCCTGTGTGCCACAACTACTGAAGCCCACACGCCTAGAGCCTGTGCTCCGTGACAAGAAAAGCCACCACAATGAGAAGTCCGCACACCGCAATGAAGAGTAGCCCCTGCTCGCCACAACCAGAGAAAAGCCTGCACGCGGCAATGGAGACCCAATGCAGCCAAAAATAATACATTTTTTAAAAAATCTCAGAAAACTGAGATTGCCGTTTTATGAAGGACATTTACAACAGAGAAATCTCCATTTATAAGGGTATGTCCCTCTTTGCACCCAAAATGGAAGGATAATTAAATATTAGGTAACTCTTTTCAATGGGGAAGTCCTGACTTAAATGTGCAAATAGTCATACCCTTGTTTACTGTGCTTTGCATGATAACCTGCCATAACTGGCCTTCCCCCCTTCCCCAGCATCTTTCTTCTGTTTTTAGCTGAAGACAGTATTTAAGGGGATGGTTTTGGTCATTTCAGGGCGTGACTCAGTTTTCCGTGGTATCCCCCCTGTATTCAGAAGGTATACATGTTATTAAACTTCGGCTTTTCTCCTGGTAATTTATTACAGGGGCATATTATTAAACTTCGGCTTTTCTCCTGGTAATTTATTACAAGGGCGGGGGGAGGGCCTCAACCAAGAACCTAGAAAAGTAGAGGGAAAATTGTTTTTCCTCCCATACACGTGCAGTGGAATACTACTCAGCAGAAAAGAAGGCACAACCAACCTATGGAAAGACACTGATATATCTTCAGTATATACTGCTAAGTGAAAAACTTCAGTCTGCGGAGGCTGCACACAGTATGACCCCATTGATGACATTCCGGGAAAGGCAAAGCTACGTAGACGATAAGCAGATCATGGGGTGGGGTGTCTGAAGTAGTCCACGTGATACTCTAGGGTGGATACCTGTCACTATGCATTTGTCTAAGCCCACAGATGTGCATAGCCCAAGGGGCCAATCATAATCTATTCAAATTTAGTTATTTAGGATGTAGGAATGTTGCAGGATGGAATACATAATGTCACAGAATCTAACTGTATTAGAAATATATGGAAGCAACTCACTGTAGGGGATGGGATAAAAGGTGGTGACCTAAGTCACCTTTGGAAATGAATGGAATCTGTAGACTAAAGACAAAATGGACCGTATATAAACAGTGGGCTTTATTCTATGAAGTTCTTTCCAGGGTGTAGTAGCTAACAATTCTGAAACCTCTGCACATGTAACCTGGAAAGGAGCAATGCACAGATAAATGGCAGATGGTGGGAGCCAGGGAGCCAGCCACAGCCTTGCTGTGGGAGTGGGAAGTTACAGATAAGCAAGGGGAGAGCCTTTGCCCTCGTATTACTGGATCTGGGCTTCCAGGGAGGATGCTGACTGGCCGGGGGAAACACACAGATCTTCACGCTGGGAAGACCCTGCAGGCACAGGAAGTTCACGCCCCATCTTTCCACCCATACCTGCTGGAAACACTCAGCCCTCCATAATCAGTCAATTGCAGCATTTAAGACATTCTCACCCCCAGGCAGATAAAGGAGCGTGAGGGTCTTGCTTACCCCTAAACTGTCCCAGAATCCAGGCCCTGGGTGTGGAGCCAGATTGGGGGTTCCTGGGCCTCTGACCAGCAGGTGAGAGAAGGGAGGAAGACCGGTCCTGAGGACAGAGGTTCCCTCAAGTCTGTGAGCCCAGGAGCCCCGATGGGGCTCATTCCCAGTGCGCACATGGGCGGGACCTGCAGTGGTTCTCTTCCCCCTGGGCCCTTTGATGAAGCCATGGCAGCACTGGGCCCTGACGTCTCCTGGCGGTGTCTCAAACTCTTACACAGCAGTTTTACAAAGGAACAGGAGAATGGAGCTGAGCCCCTGACGGCCACTCCTTTGTGGCTCTGAGTTGCTTCCACCAGGACCGCAGTCACCTGCACATAGTCCGCTGTGACCTACCTGCCCCCACTGGCCTTTCCTCTCCCTCCCTGTGATGATTCCCGTGGCATTTCCAGCCTGGACCCCTCTCCCAGGCCAGACGTCTCTGTCCAGCCACTGCACCCCCATCTCACCTTGGGGGTTAACAGGTCCCTCAGAGGACTGGGCCCACAGCTCCCCACACCCAGAAGCAGCCCCACCTTCCCAGGTTGCCGAGCCCAGGCACCGGGTATAACCAAGCAGGACCCTATTGGGCCTTTCCAGGACAGACCCCTCCCCCACATGCTCTGCTGTAGCTCCTCTCTGAAGTACCTGGATAACAGTATCTGATACATGCTTCCTGAGTTGTTTTACAGATGCTAAAACCACCACCAAGCGGAAGAACTTAACTACTTGATGATCATGAACATGTAGCCCCGGAACTTCTAGCGCCTAGGAATTTATAATGTTAACCGCCTGTTACCTCACCATCAACCAGAGAATTGTGCACCAGCTGATCACATACCCTGCGACGCCCCTCCTTCACCTGGCCTTTCACATTGCTTTACTGAAATCCTTCAGGGAGCTTGGGGTTTTAGAGCACAAGCCACCTGGACTCCTTGTATTGGCACTTTTACAACTAAAGCTGCACTTTCCTTCACCACACCCGGTGTCAGTAGATTGGCTTTACTGCACTCGGGCAAGGGGACCCAAGTTTTGTTCGGTAACACTGGGGCCTCCCAGGCTCCTACCCTCCTTGTGCCCCAGTGACTGTCATCTGCTCCTCCAGTCTTGTTGCAGCAAAAGTAGAAATGAAATTTTCCTTCCCCTGAGAACAAGGAAAACAAAGGGAACTGTAAACAGGCTAGAGAAGAAACATAACCTGGCCTGAAAGAGTTCATCACTCCTTGTTATACTTTGTCACTAATCTGTAATAACTACATTTGTACTTTACAAAGCTAACCTCACTCCCTGACACTATGTAATTTACATTTGGCACCCATCACCCCTGACTCTGTGAGTTACATCCCCTGCCTCTCACTCCCTAACCTTATTATGTCCAGCACTTACATTCTATACGCCCCTCATAACAAATCACCCCCTTTAGCTTTTGCATTTCAGAAACGAGGTCACCGCCGATAAACCAGAGGCAAACGTATGCAATTACCAGACTGCTGGACCCCAATTACCACGCGGCCTGATGCCAGCTATGACTGTTTTGAAATAATGCAAAGAAAAGGAAGAATGCAAGACCTTCACTACTTTTATCCTCATCCTATACCCCGGACTGCGAGAGCCCCACGCATAAAATTTTCCCTGATTCTCAAGTAGAGTGGGGTGCCCAGTTCTTGTGGCGCTAGCCAGCTGTGTCTTCCCTTCTGCCTGGCAGAAACATAAAGCCATCTCTCTCTTCCTCCTAAATCCCTGTCTCCGTATTTCTGTTTGGCCTCGGGGCACAGGGAAGCCGAGATTTCGACAACAGTCTGTGGCCAGTTCCCACACTAATTCCCCTCTACGCCCACAGCTCTGGCCCAAGCCTGATCTTGTGCCTGGTTCCTTCATCAGGCCTGACAAAGCTCCCTGCCTGCACGGTGTGTCTCACATCCCACCCCAACTTGGTCTTTCTGAAGCATAAACGAGACTGACTCTCTCCCGCCTGTAATCCCCCAAATGTTTCCCCACTTTCGCTAGGGTATCTGCCGGGAGAGACATCTGCCAAGGCCCTGAGAGTCTCCGGCATCCCCACTAGGCTGCTGGCTCCTGAGTTCCCTGACAATGAGCACCTCAGCAGGCCGGGAGACACGGCAGGAAACCCCAGAACTGCTCACCTCAGGACTAGGCAGGCACTGTCACGGCCTGATCAGAGAGAGCAGAGAAGGGCTCCCCAGCTGGGACACAAACTCTGCACGAGTGGCCTCTCCTTGAGCCATTATATCAACTCGTGTGACTTGAGGGAAGGAAGGAATGAAGCACACTTGGTTCCTAAGGAGGATGGTATAGGCTCAGTCACGTCCCTCCAAATTCACATGCTGAATCCCTAACCCCCAGGACCCCAGGATGTGGCTGTATTTGGAGATGGGATTTTTAAAGAGGTGATCAAGGTAAAAATGAGGTCACCAGGGTGGATCCTAATCCAATAGGATTGATGTCCTACAAGAAGAGATTAGGACACAGATAGGCACAGGGGGAGACCATGTGAGGACCTGGGGAGAAGATGGCTGTCTAAGCACCAAGGAGAGAGGCCTCAGGAGAAGCCAGCGTGCACACACCTTGATCTCCGACAGCATCCAGGACTGGGAGATAGGTCTGTTACCCAAGCTGCCCTGTCTGTGCTATTTGTTACGGCGGTCCTGAGCAGACTCACACGCAGGGTTAACTCAGGGCTCAGACTGGACAGAGCCCACTCTCCATCCCCCTGTACGTGGGTTACAGGAACCCCAGGAACTGAGGAGGGGGTCCCTGAGGGGAGGCACAAGATAAAAGATGCTAGGCATTAACATGGCTGCATTCATGTTAAACGTGCCTGAAGTCCAATCACACGAGATGGTTTTGTCCTGTATGTACATCGGCACCTTCAGTCTGAACTGCAGATCTTTGGCTTCACCAGCTCCACTGAGAGCATTAGCTTCACCTGCTGTGGACCGTCTCCTATAGGATTTCCAGAACCACAAAGCACTGAAGCTTCACAGGACCCAATGTCTGTGGGCTACCGTCCAGGTGACCGTCACAACAGGGCTGCGCAGCTGGCCATAAGAACCCATTTCCCTTTTTCCTGTTCACAGCTACCCTGCACCTCCCAGCCTTCCCACCCCTTCCAGCTGGGGCATACTGTCTCCTGTTACCAAGGGAAACAGGTGAAGTTGGTGAGGGCCTTGGCCAGCCTGCATCCTACAATAGAGGGCATGAAGCCCAGCTGTTCACCGCACCCTGCTGGTTGGAGACCTCACCTGGAAGCAGGGAGGAGAAACAAGGGGGCCAGAGCTTGGGACCTGACACTCACCTGCCCTGGACTCTCACAAGAAGGGGACAGACACATCTTGAGCTCCAGCCCAGTTTTGGGAGACACTTTGTTCCAGCAACAAACTTTACCTTAAAACCCAAGGTACTTTACAAACCCCTCCCCAGCTGTCACAGAAAGTCAGGCTTCATCTCATCACACTTTTCTCAAACCCCAGCTCACGCTGAGACCACCTCTCAGGTGACGGTGCTTCAGAGAAGCCCCTTTAAAAGATCCCTGGAGTTCAGCTCTCCCAGCCCTGCCTTCAGTTTAAGGGAGAAGTTTCCTTGACAAACCTTCTCAGTTTCCTTGACAACCAAGCTTCACAATCTCCCAAACCCTTCTCCTTCAAACATTCCTATTCTAGGCTGGATGAGCCTAAAGAGACAGTGCTGTCATCACGTGCCAGAAACCGATTCCAAGCCCGTAGTTATTGGTTACATGATGCTATTGATGATGAAGTCCAGGAGAGCCTGCTTTCCAATATAACCATTTCTGGACTCGGCACTGGGTCCCTTTCCACGGACAGAGTGGAGTGGCTGTTTCCACGTGCCCCGTGGTAGAAGAGCTCACCTAATGCAGCCAGGACTTCATCCTTTCCAGGTGATTCCAGGGTCCTCACTCTGCCCAGACCCCACCCATGGCTGCTGTCTGTGCCAATCTATACGGGACCTTGGCAATCTCCTAAAATGAGGGTTATTTTATACCCAGGCAATGGGTTGAATGCTGGCCCCGAAAGATGTGTCCCCCCCCGGAACACGTGAACAGGACCATATCTGGGAAAAGGGTCTTTCTATATGTAGTTAAGGATCTCGAAGTGAGGTCATCTTGTGTTAGGGTGGCCCTCAATCCAATTGAGAAAGTCCTTATGAGAGACAAGAGGAGAGACACAGAGGAGAAGCCACGTGAAGACAGAGGCAGAGACGGGAGGGATGCAGCCGCAAGCCTGGGAATGCCTGGAGCCCCCAAAAGCTGGAAAAGGCAGGAAGAACCCTATCCTGGAGCCTTCGGAGAGACTTCTGTCCTGCAACACCTTGATCTCAGATGTCTGGTCTCCAGGACTGGGGGAGGATGAATTCCTGTTGTTTTGAACCACCCAGCTTGTTGTCATTTGTTACAGAAGCCACAGAATGGTCACACAGACCCTGCTCTGTAGGATCCTGGAGTGCAGGCCTCATTAAAGGCCCACAGAGGCTGGGTTACAGAACCCTTAGGGTCAGCATTGGGCCTCAGAAATACTAAAGCAGTGGCTGGACACCAGAATGTTGAGGGGTCAGTCAGAAGCTCATCCCTAAGGGTGCCGGCTGCACACGGCCTCCCCTGGTTTTTACGCCTGTACCTGTTGGGGATAAGTATTTCCATCCTGATTCATGACTTCTGATGTCACCCTTCACGTTGCTAATCAAGAACCCACTAGTTATACAGATGAAACCCTATCAGGGCACTTGCTCCAGTGGTAAACAATTCTGAAGTTGGTCAGAGGTGGGGAATCGTCTCCCATGCAGCCAGCAGCTCCCCCGCAAGTAGTGTCCTCATCGCAAGGCTGGGGGATGGTGCCAAGGCGTCTGTGAGTAAATGTGAGCTGAGCCCCAGGCCAGCTGCTGCTGAACTGTTCCCACCCTTCCCAGGTAAAACACCTGAATGTGTGCAAGGACTTGAAAGCCTAGAGGAAAGGGCTTGGAGTCACACCAGCCACAGCACGCAGGCCGAGTTGGTGCCTGCAGGCCAGCCAGGATGGTCCTGGCCCCGGGCGCTCTTCTGGAAGCTTTCCATTTCCCTGCCTGAGGTACCCCTCCTGTCCCGGCCCCCACTGCGTTTTTCCTTCCTCACCTCTGCCCGCGGAGAAATTCCAGCAGAAGGTATGGGCGACACATCCTCTCCTTTAGGAGGTGGCAGCCCGGCAACTCCTGCAGAAAGTCCAGCAGAGCCCCACTCACACTGGGCCACCAACAGAGCCGTGGCCCCTCACTCCCTCCCAGCAGCCCAGCCCCGAGACTGCTGACGGGGCAGAGAATATGGCGTCAGGCCCAGCTGCAGGGGCTCTTGCTGCCTGGAGCGGTGTTTATATTGACCTCAACGCAGGCACACCTGGGGAGGGTTGGCCGGCAAGGTCAGGCTGCCCAGGTCAGCCAATCCTCACCCCTCAGGGTCTCACAGTTGCAGTCTAGCCAAATTCTAGCTCTCACATTCCTGCCCCAGTGCACCTGGGGTCGGGGGCAGCAGACCCAGGCTCTGTTCCGGCAGAAGCCCTTTCTGTGAACAGGTCTTCCCCCACTCCCATTATCCTCACTGGAGACTCAGGAGGCCACAGCATCGGGGCACCTCCAGCACCAGGACCCCACCCTAGGGAATCTCTCAAGAGCAGGGACCAGGCCTGCAGGTGGAGGGGAGGAGGGAGCTGGCCTCTTCAGGATCCCCGGGGCTAGGAAGCCTCTTACGCAGGAGGGCCTTGGACTCAGCTTAACTGCCACCCAGGGCCTCCTAACCCTCCCCTGGTAGGGGGGGCCCTTCAGATTCCAGGGCCCCAAGATCCTCCCCACCGACTTCTGACCCCAACTGCAGGGTAGGGGACCCCCTCCGCGCCTTCTTTTTTCTTGCTCCCAGAATTCCCTGAAGCTGTTATACTCAGGGCGGGATCAGGGCTGCTCCCTGCAGGGCCAGACCCTGATGTCCGGCCAGACCCCAGCTGGCAAGAAAAAGGAAGCCCCGTCTCCGCTGCTGAAAACACCAGTGTGGGACGCTTCCCGTCCACTTCACCTGGCGGGGAAACGGGCACACTGAAGTGGAGAGTGATGGGGTGGAGGTGGGAAATGCGGGTGCTCGGAGCCTGGAGAGGAGGGTTCCTGAGGGGTTGAGGTCACAGGGTGCAGGAGGGGGCCGGGAGATGGGCAGGGGGACGGGCTGTGCGTGTCCGGAGCACGTGCACCCTCGCTTGGGCCGGCCCCCTGCCCTGAAGGCTGCGTCTAGTAACACAGGGGACCCTGGAAGGGGGTTTGCTGTGTGGCTGGTTCACTAAAGCTGGGTGTCTGTGGGCACATGGGCCCGGCTGCAGTCCCGGTGAACACACTGTTCTCTCCAGAGAAATGAGGTGGACACTCAGTCCCCGGTCTGTGGATGGTCTAGTCCTCTGGGTGTCTTGTCTCTTCTTGGGGGTCACTGGGGCTTTATCCTCACTCCGTGGGGTACAGGAGGGGAGGGATGCACACACCCCGGGCTCACTGTGCCTGGGCTCCTGGGGAGGACCTCTCTGGCCCACATGTTCACAGACCTCAGTCACCCCTGCTCGACACTCCCCTCCAGAGACTCGGCAAGAGGACCTGCCCTGTGAAACGGGGCGCCTGGGTCGGGGGGCTTGTGGGTCCCTCCTCAGATGGCCACACTCAGGTCTCGGGGTGGGTGCGGTGGCCTGTGACCACTCGCCAAGTCACCACGCTGCTGCGGCTCCTTTCTGGGGCCTGAGATGCCCCAGGAGTGGCTGGGGGAGTGGGGGAGGTTGCTGTGATGGGGAAGTGTGGGACAGGGGTCCTGGGCCCTGGGTCCCTCACCGAGGAGGAGAGGGGGTCATGCCCAGAGCGGGGGAGGCCGGTGACGGTCCTGGGTGTCAGCAAGCACAGCGCCACGCCCCGCAGGCCGGGTGTGGGATTCCTGTGGCCCCGGCACAGAACACCAGATGGGGGCGGGGTTGGGACAGGGGACGCTTCCTCTCAGGCCTGGAGGCCAAGGTCAAGGTGCTGGGGGCCCACTCCTCCACGGCTTCTTGGGTCAGTCAGTCCCAGGCCACTCCCAGCCCCGTCTCCATCTCTGCCATGACATCGCCTTCTCCCCCGTGTGTCTGGGTCCAAATGCCCCCCATGAGGACACCCGCACACTGGTCAGTGACCGCAGCTCACCCCGGGCAGCTCTGTGGTGGCCCATCTGCACACAAAGTCCCATACTGAGGTCCTGGGGAGTCCGTCTTCCGGGGCCTCTTGAGGTGACAATCCTCGTGGTCGACACAGCTCGTGGGGGTGTGTGGGTCCCCCAGGCAGGAATCCAGGAGCCTCATGGAGCACGGGGTGTCCTGAATCAGGGAGGACGGACGGACGGGCAGAGGGGGGAGGGAAGCCGAGGGGCGGTCAGCCCTGCCCTCCAAGGACGGGGAGAGTCTCTAGAGGGCCGGGCCGGAGCTGGCGAGGGGACGCGGTGGTCAGAGGCGGGTGGCCTGGGCTGCAACGTCAGGGTTGCTTAGGGCAACCATAACCCAGTCCCAGCCCTAATGCTGACCCTTCAAAGCACCAACACCAAGCCACATCTAATCAAGTCACACAAATACATCATGAGAAAGAAAAGTACACCAGTATACCTTAGAAATATGAACGCAAGAATCCTCCACAAAATTAGAACAACATGGAGCCAACAGAACATTAAATGGATGATGTCATAAGCAAGTATCTCTACACTGGAAATGTCAGGTTGTTCAACATATTAAACCTAAGCAATGTACTGAAGAACTATAAAGAAGTGAAGTCAAAGCACATGATCCTATCAATTATTGCAGGAAAAGCTATAATCAAAATCCAGTGCTATTTCATGATACAAGCACTCAAGAAAGTAGGAATAAAAGGAAGTTTGTTCAATATGAAAAAGAGTAGTATACAAAGCCACAGCAAACACCATGCTCAATGTTAAAAACTGAAAGATTCACTCCTGAAAATAGGAACAAGGCCAGGAAGCTGGCCTCCACCACTGATAATAGTGTACTGGAAGTTCTACCCAGAGTTTTGAGGGAAGAAACCAAAGGCATCCATATGTGAATGGAAAAATTAAAACTGTGTCTATTCACAGAACACAGATCACACCATCTTAAATATAAAACTTCCTATAACAACAAAAATTATTTGACTAATCAGTAATTCAGCAAAGTTATAGAAAAAAATATCAATTCACAAAAATCTATCTTATACATATATACTAGCAATAAACAATCTGAAAAAGAACTTATGAAAACAATTCCATTTTAAATAATCTCAACATTAATATTTAGGAATATATTTAATCAAGATACAGGACTTGCTTTTCTGTATGTAAAGCTGTCTGTACGTTTGAAATTACTGGAAAGTCAAGTACTTTTCAAAACACCATGTCAAAACCATGCCAGAAAGGCAGAGGAAACATCCAACTTCCATACAGAGGCCAAGCCTTACCCAGATCCAGTTCACCCCAAGTCCACATGTCATTTAGAGGCACTGTGGAAAGAATTATTAGGACTTCCCAATATAAAGGACTTCCCTTTCTTCCCTGTTGTGCGTGACCTGGATGTGGTAGAAACAGTGGGATTTTGGAAGTTCAATTTTCCACACCATTCCACCAAAAAAACCTGTTAGAAATAATAAATGAATTCAGTAAAGACGGAAAATCAGTACACACAGCTCAACTGCATTTCTAAACACTAATAATGAACCATCAGAAAGAGAAAAAAAAACCCTATTTACAACCGCATCAAAAAGAACAAAATACCAAGGAATAAATTTAACCGAGGATGTGAAAGACCTGAAAACTTTAAGACACTCATGAAGACACTGAAGAAGACACAAGTCGGTGGAAAGACTCCCCGTGCTCATGGAAAGCAAGAATTACTGATGCTAAAATGTCCATTCTACCCAAAGCGGTGCACACAGGGAAGGCAGGCCGTCCTGAAATTCCAATGGTGTTTTTCACAGAAATGGAGCAAATCCTCCTGAGATGTGTGTGGAGCCACAAAGGACCCCGAAGAGCCAAGGCGACCCTGAGAAAGGAGAACGGGCCGCAGGCATCTCCCTCCCTGACTTCACACTTCATCACGAAGCTACAGTCCCCAAAACAGTGTGGAACAGGCTCAAAACAGGCGCACAGACTAGAGGGACAGGACTGAGAGCCCAGTACCCACCCCGCACGGTGGGGGAGGAAGGGGCCGTTAAGTTACGACAAGGGGGCCAAGGACACACCAAGCGGAAGGGCAACCCCAGGTTAAACGGGCGGGGAAGACTGCACACCCTGTAACCCACGCGGCTCCACCGCACACCAGCCTGACCAAAAACCCAGCTTTGCACATCAAGGCCTTCCCGGGTCGCATGAAGACGGACCCCCGCAGCCGTCAGTCGCCCCCAGGAAGCTTCTCCCCACTGTTCCTCACTGTCTCCTCACCTGTTCCTCCGGCGTCGCCTGCGTCCTCAGGAAACCCAGCTCCCGCCAGCGTGGACGCAGCCCCACGTTGTCCTGAAGCCGAAACCACAGCGAGTCCTTGAGGAGACCGAGCGCCCGTCAGCAGCCACAACACGGCGGTGCCTGAGGAGACACAACTCCCCTCAGCTGCGTTCAGAGCAGGGTCCGCAGGGAACGAGCATGCGCTGTGGGTCACAGAGGCGGGATCAGCGCCACCCTGTGGTCGGTGCGGGAAGTGCAGGCCGCCCCTCCCTCACGGGTCACTGGAGACAGAGACCCTGCTGGCAGAACTGCTGAACCCATTAAATTGTGGAAATCAAACAAATGAAGACAATATCCCATAGCTTCTCTAAAGTAGTCAATGAACAATGAATTGGAAACCAGATGGAATAAAATGAATGTAGACACGAGCTTTACAACTTACACCAAATTCACTCAAAATGATTCAGAGACAAGTTTGAAATGCAAAACTATTCAAAATTATAGGAGAACACATAAAAGAAAATTGATATGAGCTTGGGCTTGGTCATGTCCATCACAAGCTTTGTGGTTTTAACACACAACACAAAAAAGGAGTCCAGAAAGAAAAACAAGGGATTCTGTGGACTTTATCAAATTAAAGATTTCTACTTTGTGAAAAACCTCATTCAGAAAATCAAAAGACAACACACACTGGGGGAAAAAAAACTGCAAACATATCTAATAAAGAATTTGTCTCAAAATATACAAAGAACTACAACACAACCGCATTAAAAATAGCAAGCTCTAAATAGACACCTGGTCAAAGAAGGTACAGAGATAGTATACAAAACTCTGCCCAGGACTGTGGGGCAGAGAAACAGTGGTCCAGTTCAACTCCCTGAGTCATGTGTGACCCAGGTCTAGTCCTGTCCTTCCTGGAGACCTCAGAGTGATGGGGAGGGAGGAAGGGGAAGAGGGTGGATTCTGCTTAAACCTAACTCTAACCCCCACCACTCTCACCACTTTCATTCAACATGGTCTAGGAAGTCCTAGACATAGTAATTACATGAGAAAAAGAAATAAAAGGAATCCAATGGCAGAGGAAAAAGTAAAACTGTCACTGTTTGTAGATGAGATGATGCTTTATATTTCATTTATTTATTCATTCATTTATTTATTCTGGTTTCGCTGGGTCTTAGTTGTGGCAGGTGAGCTCCTTAGTTGCGGCAGGCAGGCTCCTTAGTTGTGGCATGCATGTGGGATCTAGTTCCCTGACCAGGGATCGAACCCAGGCCGCCTCCATTGGGAGCGCGGAGTATTAACCTCTGGACCACTGGGGAAGTCCCGACATGATGTTTTATTTAGAAAATCCTTAAGATGACCCCCCAAAACAAACAGAATTCATTGGAAAATTCAGGTAAGTTGCAGGATACAAAATTAACCTATAGAAATCAGTTGCATCTCTATCCACTGGCAACAAACTCTCAGAATGAGAAATTAAGAAAACAAACCCATTGACAATGGTATTAACAAAAATGAAATACCTACGAATACATCTAACCCAGGAGGTAAAAGACCTGTACTCAGAAAACTGGAAGACACTGATGAAAGAAATTGGAGATGACACAGACAAATGGACAGATATAATGTGTTCATGGACTGGAAGAATTCATATTGTTAAAATGATTCCACACCCCAGAGCAATCTAGAGATTTGATGCCATTCTTATCAAAATACCAATGGAATTTTATGAGAACTAGAACAAAGAATTATAATATGTGTAAGGAAACAGAAAAGAACCTGAGTAGTCAATACGATCTTAAGAAAGAAGCACAAACTTGGACATATCACACTCCCTGTTTCAAACTATACTACATATGTAGAATAATCAAGACAGTATGGTATCGGAACAAAAGAAATACACATAGATCCACGAAACAGAATTGAGAGCCCCAAAATAAACATAGGCATATATGGTCAATTCATCTATGACAACGGAGGTGAGACTATACAATGGGGAAAAGATAGCCTCTTCAATGAATGGTGGTGGGAAAACTGGACAACTACATGCACAAGAATCAAACTGGAATCCTTTCTTATACCACCTACACAAGCAACCTCAAAATGAATCAAATACTTCAATGTAAGACCTGAAGCCATAAGGCTCCTCGAGGAAAACATAAGCAGTCTGGTCTTTGACATCCATCTTAGCAATATTTTCTGGATGTGTCTCCCCAAGCAAGGGGAACAAAAGCAGAATAAACCAATGGGACTCCATCTAACTTTAAAGGTTTTCAATGTCAAAGGAAACCATCCACAAAGTGAAGAGGCAGCCTACCGAATGTGAGAAAATAGTTGCAAACAATATGTCTGAAAAGGGGTTCATATCCAAAATAGATGAAGAACTCACACAACTGAACCTCCAAAAAGCAAAAACCCAATTAAAACTTGGGACCGAACATTTTTGCAAAGAGTACGTACAGATGGCCAAGAGACATAAAAAAAGATGACCAATATCACTTATCATCAGGGAAACGCACATCAAAAGAACAATGAGATTATCACCTCACACCTGAAAATTTGGCTATCGTCCAAAAGACAACAAATAACAAGCCTTGGCGAGGATGAGGAGAACCCTCATGCATTCTCTTGGGAATGTTCATTGGTGCAGCCACTATGGAGAATAGTACAGAGGTTCCTCAAGGAATTAAAAATAGAACTACCATATGATGCAGGAATTACACTTGGGGGTATCCTTCTGAAGGAAACAAAAACACGAATTCAAGAAGATATACACAAGGAGATCAGCTCAGTGCTTTGTGACCACATAGAGGGGTGGGATAGGGAGGGTGGGAGGGAGGGAGACGCAAGAGGGAAGAGATATGGGAACATATGTATATATATAACTGATTCACTTTGTTATAAAGCAGAAACTAACACACCACTGTAAAGCAATTATACTCCAATAAAGATTTAGAAAAAAAAGAAAAAAGAAAACAAAAAATACATGAATGCATCTAAATCACATCTACAATGGACACTTAGGTTTATCTTGTATGTCTGAACCACAGTTATTCCTTTTTGACAGTAAAATGCATTCCCCCTCCTCAATGCCAAAGCAGATGTACAATTCGTATCCAGAAGACCACAAAACAGGCCAATTTGGTCAGTAAAATTTAAGTTAAACCATGTATAAGCCAGAGTGACTTCCTCACACCTCAATATGTGAAGAGTTTTTTTCCCTTTTGATTACAAGTCTTTCAATAGAAAGCATTGATGATCAAAATGTCAATCCCTCAGTGCCAGAATGATTCAGCTGTTTGGCCCAGGTGTAGATCACGTCCCTCAGCGCTAGGCCTCCTTTATATTTGCCTAGTTAACCCACATTGGGGGAATACTGATCAGGTATCGTGAACATGCTCAGAGGAATGTTAATGAGAAAACGCTTTATATAGGTCATACATTTTATTATTCATACCCAATTGTCACACAAGCATTGCACGTGTGCTTTTAGCAGTAGACCTAAAGCAAACAGTGATACATCATGAGTAGTTACATTCTCATAACTTCACTAGGTAATTTTCCTTTCCTCTTAAACATCAGGGCAAAATGAAGCCAACACAGTAACTTTCATAAATACACACTTCCATACAGAGGTGTCATTTATCCAATTGCTCCAAGTCCTAAGTAGCTTGAGGGGAAGGACTTCCCTGTGTCTGGAAAACACAGATCAAAGCCAGTAACAAAAAAAAACCAAAAACATTATAACCATATTCACCAGTTCACTCAATAACCAATCCTTCTGTTAACTTTTTATGAAGCCATCCGATTCTCCATTAAGATTTTTCATTTCTTACCCAGTTTGGCATTATGATATGAAATTTATCAGAGACCTGTGCTTGCCAAAAGGTCCTTCACATGGATCTTCTTGAAGATGGAGCACTTTTGCAAAGTGTTAGAGCACAACAGTAACTATCTATAAATCACATAAAGACTTAAAAGTTCATGGTTAAACATCTGACCACAATGTAAATGACAAAAGAAACCATTAATGCTGTTACATACAACATTTAAAAATAACTAGAATTATGACCGATAAAATTTTACCAGGACATACTAGCTTTTTAGGAATTCCATGTAATTTAACATACTAATCAAACATTTCTCTCTGAGATGGCTCAAGGACCTTCGAAAGCAGCTCAAAGTTAGCTGGAGATCAAAAGTACTGTTAGAATTGGCCAAACAACACTTATTCACTGAACCAAAGTAAAGAGATTTCAAACAAAAATACAGATGACAGACAGGCAAAGGAACTCACAAGCTGTTCACAATCAAAAGCAGCATTCCAAGGAAACTTTGGAGGGAGAATCCAAATCCAGGCTTGCCCTAACCCACTTCCAACAAAATCCATCTTAGAAAATCCTGGCCATGCACAACTCTTTCCTCAGTGTTCCCTTTTCACAAATGTTCATCACCTTCTGTATCCATCTTATGTTGCCCCTTATTTTTTTCCACATTCAGACACAACCAGCTCTACTACAAAGTGACTTTCTTTTCTCTTTGTACCATCAGCCTGTTACCTAGCTGCTCACTTTCTTTATTACGTAGCTTAATAAATGTTTGAACATATGGAATTTCTTTTGTCTTTCTCTTCCTGTGACAAAATAACTCTAGCTGAAGGATGGTATAGTCATTTAGGCTCCCACTCAAAGACCACCATTCCTCATTTTTCAAGAATGTATCCATACATTGGCCAGACAAAATTACAATAGAATTGCATTCTTTTCTTAGTCTTAGGTTTACAACTATAGGTTGACCAGTCTGCCAGGATTTTGCCCACTGGCTATCACATGGAACTGAAGAAGAAGCACTTCTTATGCTTGAACCATAGAACACTCACACATGGACTAAAAACAAAACAAAATCCTAAACACCAACGGAAGCCTCAAACCAAAGGAACCAGAAACCAAACAGAAACCAAAAACCAAACAGCTCAAGACTCAAATCATCTTCCAAGTCTCAACTTAGCCTGTGACCTCTGTCCAAGTGGTGCACCTTCCAAATGAGATTTCCTGGAATGAAAAGTCACCCAAATGGGAACCAAGGTTACCCCAAATGTACAGGGTTAAAAGGACCTCAGACTGCATGCCAGGGGAGTTACCACACGCTGGCTGAGGTGCTGCAACCTCCCAAATGCTATTTTTCTGGTTCCCCAAAATAATCCCTTGGAGTAAGACATTCAGGGCAGCCCAGGCAGGAGGAAGAGAGGAACGTCCTCAAGGCAAAGATGGCCTCGGCAGCTGGTAGGGTGTTCCCTCTTCCACCATCTATTCCTGCCCCAGAGTTCTAACTGCTGGGATGACTGGGGCACAGCCTTCCCAGGCAAGGGTCCCAGGTGGTCTGCCCTCTAAAGGCATTCTCCAACCCTACACTCTCTCGAAAGCGGCTGGCGTGGAGAAAATCTCAGTGCCCGACTGAGTCAGGGAACCCACAGGGGCCATCCCCAAGTCAGCCCCACATTGGGTACTAAATTTGATGTCGAAAACTCGACCACTGTGCACCAGTGCCAAATCGAATCCGAGAGAGAGTGGTTTGGAGGAAGTAGAAAAGAATAGCTTTACTGCTTTGGCAGCCAAAGGGGGACACAGAAAACTCGTGCCCTCAAAAACCGTGCGTCCCAATGCAGGAGGATCTGGTGAGGAGTTTTACAGCAATGGTTTAAGGATGCAGTTCCTCCTAAGGTTTAGTGTGTGTACAGGGACTTAACTCCCTTTAATCTGGCCTCAGATGGTCTCTTGATGAGCTTCTCTAAAGAAGACTAAAATCTTCTATTCTGTGGGGGTTTTAGGTTGCTAAAGAGCCCAAAGATAGGCTTACCTGTATCCCTTGAGGCAAAATCAGGATCCAGCCCCAAGGCAGCACTATTGTTTCTTGATGCTTCCTCACTTTTCTCTGCATCCCCTCCCTTCCCTGACTAGCAACCGTTCGAATCTGCCCTTTGGAAATCAGGGAGGGTCCTGGAGTCTCTAGTCTAAATAAGGCGCTGACACTACACCTAACTCAGACCCTGACACTCTCCGTAAGCAAAGCCCTGAGACTACTCCTAACTCATTCCCTGACACTGTACCTAACAAAAGGCTCTGATGCTAATCCTAAATCAGGCCCTGACACTGTGTCTAACGAAGGCCCTGCTGCCGTCAATAACTAAAGTCCTGACACTATCCTGAGCTAATATCCTCACCCATGTCTTACTAAGGTCCTGAAACTGTCCCAAAGGAAGCCCTTACGCTGTCCCTAAAAGAGGCCCTGAGCGTGTTTTTAACAAAGACCCTAATGCTGCTCCTACAGAGGCCCTTATGCTGCTCCTAAGTCACGCCCTGACACTGTCCCTGACTCAGGCCCTAAAGATAGGCTTCACATAGGCCCTGTTGCCGTACTTCAGTTAGGCTCTGACGTTGTCCCTACATCAAGCCCTGACACTGCTCTTGATTAAAGACCTGACACTGGTCCTGATTAAGGCCCTGACACTGGTCCTACCTAGGACCCTGATGCTCTTAATAACTAACGTCTTCACACTATCCCTAGCTCATTTCCTGACACTACCCCTGGCCTGGAACTGACTCTGTCCCGAGCTAATTTCCTGCCTCTTATCCTCACTGATGACTTAATGCTCTCCCTAATTAAGACCCAGACTAGTCCTAACTAAGGTCCTGACACTGTCGCTAACTAAGGCCCGGAATCTTCACTAATACAGGTCCTGCTACCGGCAATAACTAAAATACGACACAATCCTGAGCTAATATCCTGACCCATTTGTAAACAAGGTCCTGACACTCTCCCTAAGAAATCCCCGTTGCTTTCCCTAAGTCAAGCACTGACGCTGTCCCTGCCGCATCAATGACACTGATTCTAAATAAGGCCCTGATAAACTCAGTGACTAAGGTCTAGACACTATCCCTAGGTCATTTCCTGACACGATCCATGAACTTTACCCTAAACCTAGCCCTAGCAAGTGTCCTGCCTCTTATGCTAATTGAAGCCCTTACTCTGTGCCTAACACAGACCCTGAATATAGGCCCAAGGCCGTGACACTGTCACTAAGGCCTAGATGCTCATCCTAAATCGGGCCCAGAACTGACACTCAAAAAAACCCTAACACTATTCCTAACTCAGGCCCTGACACGGTACCTAACAAAGGGCCAGATACTAGTCCTAACGCAGGCCCTGACACTGTCTCTAACTGAGGCCCTGCTGCCGTCAATATCTAATGTCCTGACACTATCCTGAGCTCATTTCGAGGACCTGAATCTGTCCCTAAATAAGCCTGAAGCTGTCCCTAAGAGAGACCCTGAGGCTGTCCCTAACAGAGGTCCTGATAATGGCTTTAGCAAAGCCCCTGAGGCCGATCCTACCTAGGCACTTATGCTGCTCCTAAGTCATGCCCTGATACTGTACCTAGCTAAGGCGCTGACCCTAGGCCTCACTCAATCCCTGTCGCCCTTCCCAAGTCCGGCTCTGACGCTGTCCCTACCTGAAGGCCTGACAATGGTCCTAAATTAGACCCTGATGCACTAAGTAACTGAAGTCTTGGCACTAATCCTAGGTCATGTCCTGACACTATCCCTAGACCTTAACCTAAACTTGCCTTTAACAAATGTCGAGCCTCTTGCGCTAACTAAATCCCAGATGCTGTCCCAAACTACGGCACTGAAATTAATCCCGAGGCTATGATCCTCTCCCTAACAGAAGCCTGGAGGCTCGTCCTAACTCAGGAACTGACACTGTACTTAACGAAGGTCTGACGCTCCTCCTATAATCCTAATCCATGTTTTACCAAGACCTAAAACTGTCCCAAAGTAAGCCCTGACGCTGTCCCTAAGGGAGGCCCTGAGAATGTCCCTAACAGAGACCCTGAGAATGTCTTTTACGAAGACCCTAAGGCTGATCCTACAGAGGCCCTTATACTACTCCTACGTCACGCCCTGACACTGTCCCTCACTCAGGCCCTAAAGATAGGCCTCCCTTAGGCCCTGTTTCCGTACCTTAGTTAGGCTCTGACGCTGTCCCTACATCAAGCCCTGACACTGGTCCTGATTAAGCCCCTGACACTGGTCCTAACTAAGGCCCTGTTGCTCTCAATCACTAAGGTCTTCACGCTATCCCTAGCTCATTTCCTGACACTGTCCCTGGCCTGGAAGCTGACTCTGTCCCGAGCTAATTTCCTGCCTCTTATCCTCACAGAAGCCCTAATGCTCTCCCTAACTAAGGCCCAGATTAGTCCTAACTCAGGCCCCCACACTGTCTCTAACTAAGGCCCGGAATCTATCCCTAATATAGGACCTGCTGCCGGCAATAACTAAAATCCGGACACTATCCTGAGTTAAGAATCTGACCCATTTCTAACCAAGGTCCTGACGCTCTCCCTAAGAAAGCCCTGTCTCTGTCCCTAAGTGAAGGCCTGAGGCTTTGCCTAACTCAGGCCCTGAAGCTATGCCTACCTGAGGTCTTGACGCTGTGACTACCTCAGGCCCTGATCATGCCTTTAACTAAGGTCCTGTTGCTGACCCAACAAAGGCCCTGATGCAGCTCCTACATCATGCCCTGACAGTGTCCCAAGCTAAGCGCCTGACGCTAGGCCTCACTCAGGCCCTGTGGCTCTCCCTAAGTCAGGCTCTGACACTGTCCCTATCTGAAGCCCTGACACCGGTTCTAATTAAGGCCCAGATACTCTCAGAGACTAAGGCCTTGACACTACCCCTAGGTCATTTCCTGACACGATCCCTAGACTTCACCCTAAGCCTGGCCCTTGCAAATGTCCTGCCTCTTATGCTAACAGAAGCCCTTATGCTGTGCCTAACTCAGGCCCTGAATTTAGTCCCAAGGCCGTGACACTGTCCCTAACTGAGCCCTAGATGCTCTTCCTAAATCTGGCCCAGAACTGTCCCTCACTAAAGCCCTAACACTACTTCTAACTCAGGCCCTGACACGGTACCTAACAGCGGCCCAATGCTAGTCCTAACGCAGGCCCTGACACTGTGTCTAACGAAGCCCTGCTGCTGTCAATATCTAAAGTCCTGACATTATCCTGAGCTAATATCCTGACGCATGTCTTACCAAGTTCCTGAAACAGTCCCAAAGATAGCCCTGACGCTGTCCCTACGTGAGGCCCTGAGGTTGTCCCTATCAGAGGCCCTGAGAAGGTCTTTAACGAAGACCCTAATGCTGATCCTACAGAGGCCCTGATACTACTCCTAAGTCACGCCCTGACACTGTCCCTCACTCAGGCCCTAAAGATAGGCCTCACTTAGGCCCTGTTGCCGTACCTTAGTTAGGCTCTGACGCTGACCCTACATCAAGCCCTGACACTGGTCCTGATTAAGGCCCTGACGCTGGTCCTAACTAAGGCCCGGACGCTCTCAATAACTAAGTTCTTCATGCCAACCCTAGCTCATTTCCTGACAGTATCCCTGGCCTGGAAATGGACTGTGTCCAGAGGTAATTTCCTGCCTCTTATCCTCACAGAAGCCCTAATGCTCTCCCTAACTAAGGCCCAGACTAGTCCTAACTCAGGCCCCCACACTGTCTCTAACTAAGGCCCGGAATCTGTCCCTAATATAGGCCCTGCTGCCGGCAATAACTAAAATCCGGACACTATCCTGAGCTAACATCCTGACACATTGCTAACCAAGGGCCTGACGCTGTCCCTAAGAAAGCCCTGTCTCTGTCCCTAAGTGAAGGCCTGAGGCTGTGCCTAACTCAGGCCCTGAAGCTATGCCTACCTGAGGCTTTGAAGCTGTGACCACCTCAGGCCCTGATCCTGTCTTCAACTAAGACCCTATTGCTGACCCAACAAAGGCCCTGATGCACCTCCTACATCATGCCCTGACAGTGTCCCCTGCTAAGGGCCTGACGCTAGGCCTCACTCAGGCCCTGTGGCTCTCCCTAAGTCAGGCTCTGACACTGTCCCTACCTGAAGCCCTGACACCGGTTCTAATTAAGGCCCAGATACTCTCAGGGACTAAGGCCTTGACACTACCCCTAGGTCATTTCCTGACACGATCCCTAGACTTCACCCTAAGCCTGGCCCTTGCAAATGTCCTGCCTCTTATGCTAACAGAAGCTCTTATGCTGTGCCTAACTCAGGCCCTGAATTTAGTCCCAAGGCCGTGACACTGTCTCTAACTGAGCCCTAGATGCTCTTCCTAAATCTGGCCCAGAACTGTCCCTCACTAAAGCCCTAACACCTCTCCTAACTCAGGCCCTGACACGGTACCTAACAGAGGCCCAGATTCTAGTCCTAACTGAGGCCCTGAGTTGGTCTTTACCTAACGGCCTCACTCTTTCCCCAACTACTCCCTGATGCTGCCCCTACCCAAGGCCCTGACGGTGTGCCTAATTGTCTGAGCTGTCTTTCACTAATACCCTGACCCTATCCATAACTTACGCCCTGATGATGTCCCTAACGAACAGCCTGAAGTATCTCTCACTAAGCCCCCCATGTCTTTCTCTGAGGCCCTGACACTCTCTCTAATTAAGGCCTTGACACTGTCTGTAAGTAATGGCCTGATGCAGCTCCTACCTGAGATGCTGATACTCTCACTTAGACCTTGAAGTCTCTACCTGAGAAGCTGACACTGTCTGTAACTAATTTCCTGAGTTTTTCCTTAACTAACATCCTAATTTTGTCCCTAATAACGCCCTGACACTGGTCCTAACTACGGCCCTGATGCTGACCCTACCTAAGGCCCTGACGATGTCCCTAATAGACTTAGATGTCCCTCACTGTTGGCCTGACCCTGTCCCTCACCAAGGCCCTGACCCTCTTCCTAACTAAGGCTGTGATGATGTCTCTACCTGAGGCACTGTCACTGTCTATAATAACAGCCGACTCTTTCCCTAACACCCTGATGCTGTCCCTAATAGCCTCATGTATCTCTCAATAACACCCTGATCCTGTCCATAACTAAGGCCCTGAATATGTCCCTAAGTATGTCTCTGACGCTGTCCTTAACTAAGGCCCTGATGCTCTCTCTGCGTAAGACATGGACACTATCTATAATGATGGCCTGAACTCTTTCCCTAACTAATACCCTGATGTTATCGCTAATTGAGGCCCTGAAGATGTCCCTAATACCCTTAGGTGTTCCTCTGTATCACCCTGATCCTGTCCATAACTAAGGCCCTGAATATGTCCCTAGGTAAGTCTCTGACGCTGTCCCTAACTAAGACCCTGATGCTGTCTCTACCTCAGAATCTGAAATTCTAATGTCCTGACTCTCCCTAACTAACATCCTGACGCTGCCCCTAAGTGAGGCCCCGATACTCTTCTTAACTAAGGACTTGCCGCTGTCCCTACCTAAAACCCTGACACCGTCTGTAACTAATGACCTGACTCCCTAACTAACAGCCTAGTTTGGGCCCTAACTAACGCCCTGACACTGGTTCTAATTATGGCCATAATGCTGGTTCTAAGGCCCTGAAGATATCCCTAAGTAACAGCCTGAACTGTGTCTAACGAAGGCTCTCACGTTATCTCTAAGTGAAGCACTGACACTGTCCCTAACTTAGGCCCTTATAGTCTAAGCTGTCACTAAATAATGCCCTGATCCTGTCCATAAGTAAGGTCCTGAATATGTCCCTAAGTGCATCTCTGACGATGTCCTTAACAGCCTGAACCCTCCAAGTTATCTCTGAGGCTCTGACACTGGCCCTTCCTAAGGCCTCACCCCAGGGTTGTCCCAGGCTGCTGGGCGGTTTTCTCTTGTCCGTACCTCTAGCCAGCTGCCTGCCATCGGCCACTCTAAGATTCTGCGATACAGTGGTCCCACGTGGGATGTGCCTGTGTAGGCTCACCACCGGGAGGAGAGTCATGGCCACTCCGCCTTCCAGGGGACTGCGGCTCAGGGTAGGAGCCTCACAGCCAGTGTCTGGACACAGGGTTCTGTGTCCTTGTTTGTTGTAAATCCCTTGGAGTTACCGCTAACATTTTTGAATGGATATTGCCCCCTCTGCATATTTATAATATAAATTATTTACCACATTAAAATCCAGGAATGACATTCTTAGAACGAGCAGGAGAACACTGGATGCCCCCCCCCCAATGATCTATTACTTGGAGGATTTAAAATTCTAATGAGAAAACACTCACTCTCCTCACCCTCTTGGGCGTCAGCACAAGGCGGGAATCAGCTGCATCCTTTATTATCCCTCTGATTTTCCAGAACCTTTCCTTCCAGGAGAGATCACTGGGCTCTTCGGGAGCTGTGAGTGATGGCCGTCAGGTAAATCTGAGACTGAAAAGCAAGAGAAAGACAGACAGAGGAGGAGATGAGAATCGGTGACGGGGAGAAGCAGGGGCGTCCACGTTCAATCGCAGGCTGAGAGTCTGGGTTAGTCTCCAGCGAAGCTAAGGACCACCAGGGTCTGGCCCCACTGGCCTTGTCACCTGGTGTGGGGACTGGGGACAGCCAACCCCCCATGGCCACTCTCAGAGAAATCAGGGAGGTGGGAGGGCACCCCTGAGAGCCAGATTGAAAATGGTCATGCTGTGAAATAATAAGATGCCCTTTCAGAAAAGTGAAGACTGTTCTCTTGGTTCTCAGAGACTTGCAAATACTCTGTGTCCTTCTGGAGGCATGCCGAAGCCTTCAGCCTTTGAGGGCAGTAATGGGAGTGCATCTGGGCTCAAAACCATCCAGCACTCACTCCCTGAGGGTGCTGAGGATGACCCGTGTCCACCCCTCGGGTGCTGTGGGGCCTGAAATCCCCTGATCACCGAGGACGGGAGGGGCCACACAGACACTCCCCTGGACCACCGGGGGCTTGGCTGCTGGGCTACAGTCCTTTATCAGATACATGGTTTGCAAACATCTTGGGCCATTTTGGATGGTGGACTATCTTATTCCTTGCTCCTTTTATACACAACTGTTTTTCATCTTGAGGAAGTCCAATTCATCTATTTTGTCTTTTGTTGCTTGTGCTTTTGGTAGATCTAAGAAATCATGACCAAATCCAAGGTCATGAAGATTTACTCTCATGTTTTCTTCTAGGAGTTTTCTAATTTTGGTTCTTGCGTCTAGGCCTTTGGTCCATTTTGCATCTAGGCCTTTGGTTGATTTTGTATATGAGGTGGGGGGAGGTAAGGGTCCAACTTTACTCTTCTGCATGTGGGTATCCAGTTGTTCCAGAACCTGTGCTCACTGTTTGGGAGAAAATACCTGCAAATGACGTGACCAACAAGGGCTTAATTCTAAAATATACAAATAGCTCATACAACTCAAAAGAGAAAAAAAATCAAAAAATAGGCAGAATTTTAGAAGGTCTAAATAGACATTTCTCCAAGGACACACAGACGGCCAAGAGGCACGTGAAAAGATGCTCCACATCGCTAATTATTAGAGAATGCAAATCAAAACTACAGTGAGTTATCACCCCGTAGTGGTCAGAATGGCCATCATTAAAATGTCTAGAAATAACTGCTGGAAGGGGTGTGGAGAAAAGGGAACCCTCTTACACTACTGGTGGGAATGTAAATTGATGCAGCCACTATGGGAAACAGTATGGAGGTTCCTCAAAAACTAAAAATAGAATTACCATATGAACCAGCAATCTCACTCCTGGGCACACATCCAGACAAAACTATAATTCGAAAAGATACGTGCACCCCAGCATTCACAGCAGCACTCTTCACAATAGCCAAGACACGGAAGCAACCTGAATGTCCCTCAACAGATGAATGGATGTTGAAGATGTGGTACCTATATACAATGGAATATTACTCAGCCATAAAACAGAATGAAATAATGCCATCTGCGGCTACATGGATGGACCTGGAGATTATCATACAAAGTGAAGTAAGTCAGCCAGAGAACAACACATACCATGTGATATCACTTATATGTGGATTATAAAATGAGACACAAATGAACCTATCTACAGAACAAAAACACACTCACGAATATAGAAAACAGACTTGTGGTTGTCAAGGTGAAGACAGCAGAGAGGGATGGATTGGGAGTTTGGGATTAGTAGATGCAAATTATTATATATAGGATGGATAAACAAGGTCTTACTGTACAGCACAGGGAACTGTACTCAATACCCTGTAATTAACCATAATGGAAAAGAATATGAAAAATATGTATATATGTATTGTTGTATATATAAATCACTTTGCTGTACAGTAGAAATTAACACAACATTGTAGGAGCACGGACACTCCGGTCAGACTCAAGGTGACCTCTGGAGCCAGGACAGAGGCCCGGCCTCTCTGTGGGCAGGCAAACCCACACCGCACAGGCCCTGGTGCAGTGCCCGTTCCGTGGGGTCAGGTGGGTGCACGCAGGTCAGCCAGTGTCTGTGTGTCTCAGCCTGTAACCACAGACCACACTGTCCTGCTCTGCTCACAAGAGCGAGGCCAATGGAGGGACAACAGGGGTGGGAACAAAGCCGGGTCATGGTCTGGCCGGGTGAGAAAGGGTCCAAGGAGCGAGAACCCGGCTGCCCTTGCCTGGTGAGCCGAGAGCTGACGTCCACCCTGTGGGCAGCCCCTCTCCCCACGTCCCGAGGTAAGGCTGCCTTTCCTGCACCCTGGGCAGTGTCATGCCTGTGTATACAGCAGGACGCACAGCAGTGCACGCAGCAGGCCTGATGCCTGCCCTTGCCATGTACTTGGGGGCTTCCTGAGGGTGGAACATCCCGACAGGACACGAGCCGACCCCGAGCAGCATGTAGGGGTGAAGCGTTTGGGAGCCTCTGGAGGGGATCCTCACCTGTCTGCACAGGTGGACTGAGGACACCGACCAAGGGTGAGCAGGTGGGGAGCCCCGGAAGGGGCCTAGGACTTCCCAATATAAAGGACTTCCCTTTCCTCCCTGTTGTGGATGACTTGGATGTGGTAGAAACAGCGGGATTTTGGAAGTTCAATTTTCCACATCATTCCACCAAGAAAAACTGTTAGAAATAATAAATGAATTCAGTAAAGACACAAAATCAGTACACACAGCTCAACTGCATTTCTAAACACTAATAATGAACCATCAGAAAGAGAAAAAAACCCTATTTACAACCGCATCAAAAAGAACAAAATACCAAGGAATAAATTTAACTGAGGATGTGAAAGACCTGAAAACTTTAAGACCCTCATGAAGACACTGAAGAAGACACAAGTCGGTGGAAAGACTCCCGTGCTCATGGAAAGCAAGAATTACTGATGCTAAAATGTCCATGCTACCCAAAGCGGTGCACACAGGGAAGGCAGGCCGTCCTGAAATTCCAATGGTGTTTTTCACAGAAATGGAGCAAATCCTCCTGAGATGTGTGTGGAGCCACAAAGGACCCCGAAGAGCCAAGGCGACCCTGAGAAAGGAGAACGGGCCGCAGGCATCTCCCTCCCTGACTTCACACTTCATCACGAAGCTACAGTCCCCAAAACAGTGCGCAACTGGCTCAAAACAGGCGCACAGACCAGAGCGACGGGACGGAGAGCCCAGAACACATACTGAACGGTGGGGGGGGGGGGAGGGGGCCGTTAAGTTACGACAAGGGGGCCAAGGACACACCAAGCGGAAGGGCAGCCCCAAGGTAAACGGGCGGGGAAGACTGCACACCCTGTAACCCACGCGGCTCCACCGCACACCAGCCTGACTAAAAACCTAGCTTTGCACACCAAGGCCTTCCCGGGTCGCATGAAGACGGACCCCCGCAGCCGTCAGTCGCCCCCAGGAAGCTTCTCCCCACTGTTCCTCACTGTCTCCTCACCTGTTCCTCCGGCGTCGCCTGCGTCCTCAGGAAACCCAGCTCCCGCCAGCGTGGACGCAGCCCCACGTTGTCCTGAAGCCGAAACCACAGCGAGTCCTTGAGGAGACCGAGCGCCCGTCAGCAGCCACAACACGGCGGTGCCTGAGGAGACACAACTCCCCTCAGCTGCGCTCAGAGCGGGGTCCGCGGGGAAGGCGCATGCGCTGTGGGTCACAGAGGCGGGATCAGCGCCACCCTGTGGTCGGTGCGGGAAGTGCAGGCCGCCCCTCCCTCACGGGTCACTGGAGACAGAGACCCTGCTGGCAGAACTGCTGAACCCATTAAATTGTGGAAATCAAACAAATGAAGACAATATCCCATAACTTCTCCAAAGTAGTTAGGGAACAATGAATTGGAAACCATATGGAATAAAATGAATGTAGACACGAGCTTTACAACTTACACCAAATTCACTCAAAATGATTCAGAGACAAGTTTGAAATGCAAAACTATTTAAAATTATAGGAGAAAACATAAAAGAAAATTGATATGAGCTTGGGCTTGGTCATGTCCATCACAAGCTTTGTGGTTTTTACACACAACACAAAAAAGGAGTCCAGAAAGAAAAACAAGGGATTCTGTGGACTTTATAAAATTAAAGATTTCTACTGTGTGAAAAACCTCATTCAGAAAATCAAAAGACAACACACACTGGGGGAAAAAACTGCAAACATATCTAATAAAGAATTTGTCTCAAAATATACAAAGTACTACAACACAACCCATTAAAAATAGGGAAAGCTCTAAATAGACACCTGGTCAAAGAAGGTACAGAGATAGTATACAAAACTCTACCCAGGACTGTGGGGCAGAGAAACAGTGGTCCAGTTCAACTCCCTGAGTCATGTGTGACCCAGGACTAGTCCTGTCCTTCCTGGAGACCTCAGAGTGATGGGGAGGGAGGAAGGGGAAGAGGGCGGATTCTGCTTAAACCTAACTCTAACCCCGACCACTCTCACCACTTTCATTCAACATGGTCTAGGAAGTCCTAGACATAGTAATTACATGAGAAAAAGAAATAAAAGGAATCCAATGTCAGAGGAAAAAGTAAAACTGTCACTGTTTGTAGATGAGATGATGTTTTATATTTCATTTATTTATTTATTTATTTATTCATTTATTTATTCTGGGTGGGCTGGGTCTTAGTTGTGGCAGGTGAGCTCCTTAATTGCGGCAGGCAGGCTCCTTAGTTGTGGCATGCGAACTCTTAGTTGTGGCATGCATGTGGATCTAGTTCCCTGACCAGGGATCGAACCCAGGCCCCCTGCATTGGAAGCACGGACCCTTAACCACTGGACCCCTGGGGAAGTCCCGACATGATGTTTTATTTAGAAAATCCTTAAGATGACCCCCCAAAACAAATAGAATTCATTGGAAAATTCAGGTAAGTTGCAGGATGCAAAATTAACCTGTAGAAATCAGTTGCATCTCTATCCACTGGCAACAAACTTTCAGAATGAGAAATTAAGAAAACAAACCCATTGACAATGGTATTAACAAAAATGAAATACCTACGAATACATCTAACCCAGGAGGTAAAAGACCTCTACTCAGAAAACTGGAAGACACTGATGAAAGAAACTGGAGACGACACAGACAAATGGACAGATATAATGTGTTCATGGATTGGAATAATTCATATTGTTAAAATGATTCCACACCCCAGAGCAATCTAGAGATTTGATGCCATTCTTATCAAAATACCAATGGAATTTTATGAGAACTAGAACAAAGAATTATAATATGTGTAAGGAAACAGAAAAGAACCTGAATAGTCAATACGATCTTAAGAAAGAAGCACAAACTTGGACATATCACACTCCCTGTTTCAAACTATACTACATATGTAGAGTAATAAAGACACTATGGTATAGGAACAAAAGAAATACACATAGATCCACGAAACAGAATTGAGAGCCCCAAAATAAACATAGGCATATATGGTCAATTCATCTATGACAACGGAGGTGAGACTATACAATGGGGAAAAGATAGCCTCTTCAATGAATGGTGGTGGGAAAACTGGACAACTACATGCACAAGAATCAAACTGGAATCCTTTCTTATACCACCTACACAAGCAACCTCAAAATGAATCAAATACTTCAATGTAAGAGCGGAAGCCATAAAGCTCCTCGAGGAAAACATAAGCAGTATGATCTTTGACATCCGTCTTAGCAATATTTTCTGGATGTGTCCTCCCCAAGCAAGGGGAAAAAAAGCAGAATAAACCAAATGGGACTCCATCCAACTTTAAAGTTTTTCAATGGCGAAGGAAACCATCCACAAAAAGAAGAGGCAGCCTACCGAATGTGAGAAAATAGTTGCAAACAATATGTCTGAAAAGGGGTTCATATCCAAAATAGATGAAGAACTCACACAACTGAACCTCCAAAAAGCAAACACCCAATTAAAACTTGGGACCGAACATTTTTGCAAAGAGTACGTACAGATGGCCGAGAGACATATGAAACTATGACCAATATCATTTATCATCAGGGAAACGCACATCAAAAGAACAATGAGATTATCATCTCATACCTAAAAATTTGGCTATCGTCCAAAAGACAACAAATAACAAGCCTTGGCGAGGATGAGGAGAACCCTCATGCATTCTCTTGGGAATGTTCATTGGTGCAGCCACTACGGAAAACAGTACAGAGGTTCCTCAAGGAATTAAAAATAGAACTACCATATGATGCAGGAATTACACTTGGGGGTATCTTTCTGAAGGAAAAAAAACATGAATTCAAAAAGATATACACAAGGAGATCAGCTCAGTGCTTTGTGACCACATAGAGGGGTGGGATAGGGAGGGTGGGAGGGAGGGAGACGCAAGAGGGAAGAGATATGGGAACACATGTATATGTATAACTGATTCACTTTGTTATAAAGCAGAAACTAACACACCACTGTAAAGCAATTATACTCCAATAAAGGTTTAGAAGAAAAAAGAAAACAAAAAATACATGAATGCATCTAAATCACATCTACAATGGACACTTAGGTTTATCTTGTATGTCTGAACCACAGTTACTCCTTTTTGACAGTAAAATGCATTCCCCTCCTCAATGCCAAAGCAGATGTACAATTCATATCCAAAAGACCACAAAACAGGCCAATTTGGTCAGTAAAATTTAAGTTAAACCATGTATAAGCCAGAGTGACTTCCTCACACCTCAATATGTGAAGAGTTTTTTTCCCTTTTGATTACAAGTCTTTCAATAGAAAGCATTGATGATCAAAATGTCAATCCCTCAGTGCCAGAATGATTCAGCTGTTTGGCCCAGGTGTAGATCACGTCCCTCAGCGCTAGGCCTCCTTTATATTTGCCTAGTTAACCCACATTGGGGGGAATACTGATCAGGTATCGTGAACATGCTCAGAGGAATGTTAATGAGAAAACGCTTTATATAGGTCATACATTTTATTATTCATACCCAATTGTCACACAAGCATTGCACGTGTGCTTTTAGCAGTAGACCCTAAAGCAAACAGTGATACATCATGAGTAGTTACATTCTCATAACTCACTAGGTAATTTTCCTTTCCTCTTAAACATCAGGGCAAAATGAAGCCAACACAGTAACTTTCATAAATACACACTTCCATACAGAGGTGTCATTTATCCAATTGCTCCAAGTCCTAAGTAGCTTGAGGGGAAGGACTTCCCTGTGTCTGGAAAACACAGATCAAAGCCAGTAACAAAAAAAACCAAAACATTATAACCATATTCACCAGTTCACTCAATAACCAATCCTTCTGTTAACTTTTTATGAAGCCATCCGATTCTCCATTAAGATTTTTCATTTCTTACCCAGTTTGGCATTATGATATGAAATTTATCAGAGACCTGTGCTTGCCAAAAGATCCTTCACATAGATCTTCTTGAAGATGGAGCACTTTTGCAAAGTGTTAGAGCACAACAGTAACTATCTATAAATCACATAAAGACTTAAAAGGTCATGGTTAAACATCTGACCACAATGTAAATGACAAAGAAACCATTAATGCTGTTACATACAACATTTAAAAATAACTAGAATTATGACCGATAAAATTTTACCAGGACATACTAGCTTTTTAGGAATTCCATGTAATTTAACATACTAATCAAACATTTCTCTCTGAGATGGCTCAAGGACCTTCGAAAGCAGCTCAAAGTTAGCTGGAGATCAAAAGTACTGTTAGAATTGGCCAAACAACACTTATTCACTGAACCAAAGTAAAGAGATTTCAAAACAAAAATACAGATGACAGACAGGCAAAGGAACTCACAAGCGTTCACAATCAAAAGCAGCATTCCAAGGAAACTTTGGAGGGAGAATCCAAATCCAGGCTTGCCCTAACCCACTTCCAACAAAATCCATCTTAGAAAATCCTGGCCATGCACAACTCTTTCCTCAGTGTTTCCCTTTTCACAAATGTTCATCACCTTCTGTATCCATCTTATGTTGCCCTTATTTTTTTCCACATTCAGACACAACCAGCTCTACTACAAAGTGACTTTCTTTTCTCTTTGTACCATCAGCCTGTTACCTAGCTGCTCACTTTCTTTATTACGTAGCTTAATAAATGTTTGAACATATGGAATTTCTTTGTCTTTCTCTTCCTGTGACAAAATAACTCTAGCTGAAGATGGTATAGTCATTTAGGCTCCCACTCAAAGACCACATTCCTCATTTTCAAGAATGTATCCATACATTGGCCAGACAAAATTACAAGTAGAATTGCATTCTTTTCTTAGTCTTAGGTTTACAACTATAGGTTGACCAGTCTGCCAGGATTTTGCCCACTGGCTATCACATGGAACTGAAGAAGAAGCACTTCTTATGCTTGAACCATAGCAAACTTCACACACTGGACTAAAAACAAAACAAATCCTAACACCAACGGAAGCCTCAAACCAAAGGAACCAGAAACCAACAGAAAACCAAAAACCAAACAGCTCAGACTCAAATCATCTTCCAAGTCTCAACTTAGCCTGTGACCTCTGTCCCAAGTGTTGCACCTTCCAAATGAGATTTCCTGGAATGAAAAGTCACCCAAATGGGAACCAAGGTTACCCCAAATGTACAGGGTTAAAAGGACCTCAGACCTGCATGCAGGGAGTTACACACGCTGGCTTGAGGTTGCTGCACCTCCCAAATTGCTATTTTTCTGGTTCCCCAAATAATCCTTGGAGTAAGACATTCAGGGCAGCCCAGGCAGGAGGAAGAGAGGAACGTCCTCAAGGCAAGATGGCCTCGGCAGCTGGTAGTGTGTTTTCCCTCTTCCACCATCTATTCCTGCCCCAGAGTTCTAACTGCTGGATGACTGGGGCACAAGCCTTCCCAGGCAAGGGTCCCAGGTGGTCTGCCCTCTAAAGGCATTCTCCAACCCTACACTCTCTCGAAAGCGGCTGGCGTGGAGAAAATCTCAAGTGCCCCGACTGAGTCAGGGGACCCACAGGGCCATCCCCAAGTCGCCCCACATGGGTACTAAGTTTATGTCGAAAACCTGACCACTGTTGCACCAGTGCCAAATCGATCTGAGAGAGAGTGGTTTGGAAGGAAATAGAAAGAATAGCATTAATGCTTTGGCAGCCAAAGGGGGGGGGGACACAGAAACCTCGTGCACTCAAAAACAGTGTGTCCCAATGCAGGAGGATCCTGGTGAGGAGTTTACAGCAATGGGTTAAGGACGCAGTTCCTCCTAAGGTTTAGTGTTGTGTACAGGGACTTAAACTCCCTTTAATCTGGCCTCAGATGGTCTCTTGATGAGCTTCTCTGAAATAAAGAAGACTAAAAATCTTCTATTTTGTGGAGGTTTTAGGTTGGTAAAGAGCCCAAAGATACGCTTACCTGTATCCCTTGAGGCAAAATCAGGATCCAGCCCCAAGGCAGCACTATTGTTTCTTGATGCTTCCTCACTTTTCCTCTGCAACCCCGCCCTTCCCTGATTAGCAAACATTCGAATCTGCCCTTTGGAAATCAGGGGAGGGTCCTGGAGTCTCTAGTCTAAATAAGGCCCCTGACACTACTCCTAACTCATTCCCTGACAATGTACCTAACAAAGGCTCTGATGCTAATCCTAAATCAGGCCCTGATACTGTGTCTAACTAAGGCCCTGCTGCAGTCAATATCTAAAGTCCTGACACTATCCTGAGCTAATATCCTCACCCATGTCTTACTAAGGTCCTGAAACTGTCCCAAAGGAAGCCCTTACACTGCCCCTAAAAGAGGCCCCGAGTGTGTTTTTAACAAAGACCCTAATGCTGCTCCTACAGAGGCCCTTATGCTGCTCCTAAGTCACACCCTGACACTGTCCCTGACTCAGGCCCTAAAGATAGGCTTCACATAGGCCCTGTTGCCGTACTTCAGTTAGGCTCTGACATTGTCCCTACATCAAGCCCTGACACTGCTCTTGATGAAAGACCAGACACTGGTCCTGATTAAAGCCCTGACACTGGTCCCAACTAGGACCCTGATGCTCTCAATAACTGACGTCTTCACGTTATCCCTAGCTCATTTCCTGACACTACCCCTGGCCTGGAAGCTGACTCTGTCCCGAACTAATTTCCTGCCTCTTATCCTCACTGATGACCTAATGCTCTCCCTAATTAAGACCCAGACTAGTCCTAACTAAGGCCCTGACACTGTCGCTAACTAAGGCCCAGAATCTTCACTAATATAGGTCCTGCTACCGGTAATAACTAAAATACGACACAATCTTGAGCTAATATACTGACCCATTTCTAAACAAAGTCCTGACACTGTCCCTAAGAAATCCCTGTTGTTTTCCCTAAGTCAAGCACTGATGCTGTCCCTGCCCGCATCAATGACACTTGTTCTAAATAAGGCCCTGATAAACTCAGTGACTAAGGTCTAGACACTATCCCTAGGTCATTTCCTGACACGATCCATAAACTTTACCCTAAACCTAGCCCCAGCAAATGTCCTGCCTCTATGCTAACTGAAGCCCTTACTCTGTGCCTAACACAGACCATGAATATAGGTCCAAGGCCGTGACACTGTCACTAAGGCCTAGATGCTCGTCGTAAATCAGGCCCAGAACTGACACTCAATAAAGCCCTAACACTATTCCTAACTCAGGCCCTGACATGGTACCTAACAGAGGCCCAGATACTAGTCCTAACGCAGGTCCTGACACTGTCTCTAACTAAGGTCCTGCTGCCCTCAATATCTAATGTCCTGACACTATCCTGAGCTCATTTCCTGACCCATCTCTTACCAAGGTCCTGAAACTGTCTGTAAATAAGCCCTGACGCTGTCCCTAAGTGCGACCCTGAGGCTGTCCATAACAGGGGCCCTGATAATGGCTTCAGCAAAGCCCCTGAGGCCAATCCAACAGAGGCCCTTATGCTGCTCCTAAGTCATGCCCTGATACTGTCCCTAGCTAAGGCCCTGACACAAGGACTCACTCAAGCCCTGTTGCTCTTCCCAAGTCCAGCTCTGACGCTGTCCCTACCTGAAGGCCTGACAATGGTCCTAAATTAGGCCCTGATGCACTAAGTAACTGAAGTCTTGGCACTAATCCTAGGTCATGTCCTGACAATATCCAGAGACCTTAACCTAAACTTGCCTTTTACTAATGTCGAGCCTCTTGCGCTAACTAAATCCCAGATGCTGTCCCAAACTAAGGCCCTGAAATTAGTCCCAAGACTATGAAGCTCTCTCTAACAGAGGCCTGGAGGCTCGACCTAACTCAGGCCCTGACACAACACCTAACTCAGGCTCTGACACTGTACCTAACAGAGGCTCTGATGCTCGTCCTTAAATCCTGACCCATGTCTTACCAAGGTCCTAAAACTGTCCCGAAGTAAGCCCTGACGCTGTCCCTAAGGGAGGCCCTGAGAATGTCCCTAACAGAGGCCCTAAGAATGTCTTTTACGAAGACCCTACGGCTGATCTTACAAAGGCCCTTATACTACTCCTACGTCACGTCCTGACACTGTCCCTCACTCAGGCCCTAAAGATAGGCCTCAGTGAGGCCCTGTTGCCGTACCTAAGTTAGGATCTGACGCTGTCGCTACATCAAGCCCTGACACTGGTCCTGATTAAGGCCCTGACACTGGTCCTAACTAAGGCCCTGCTGTTCTCAATAACTGAGGTCTTCACGCTATCCCTAGCTCATTTCCTGACACTGTCCCTGGCCTGGACGCTGACTGGGTCCCGAGCTAATTTCCTGCCTCTTGTTCTCACTGAAACCCTGATGCTCTCCCTAACTAAGGCCCAGACTAGTCCTAACTAAGGCCCTGACACTGTCTCTAACTAAGGCCCGGAATCTGTCCCTAATACAGGCCCTGCTGCTGTCAATAACTAAAATCCAGACACTATCCTGAGTTAAGAATCTGACCCATTTCTAACCAAGGTCCTGACACTGTCCCTAAGAAAGCCCTGTCTCTGTCCCTAAGTGAAGGCCTGAGGCTGTGCCTAACTCAGGATCTGAAGCTATGCCTAACTGAGGCCTTGACGATGTGACCACCTCAGGCTCTGATCATGTCTTTAACTAAGACCCTGTTGCTGACCCAACAAAGGCCCTGATGCACCTCCTACATCATGACCTGATAGTGTCCCCAGCAAAGGGCCTGACGCTAGGCCTCACTCAGGCCCTGTAGCTGTCCCTAAGTCAGGCTCTGACGCTGTCCCTACCTGCAGCCATGATACTGATTCTAAATAAGGCCCTGATACTCTCAGTGACTAAGGTCTTGACACTCTCCCTAGGTCATTTCCTGACACGATCCATAAACTTTACTCTAAACCTAGCCCTAGCAAATGTCTGGCCTCTTATGCTAATTGAAGCCCTTACTCTGTGCCTAACACAGACTCTGAATTTAGGCCCAAGGCCATGACACTGTCACTAACTGAGGCCTAGTTGCTCGTCCTAAATCCGGCCCAGAACTGTCCCTCACTAAAGCCCTAACACTATTCCTAACTCAGGCCCTGACATGGTACCTAACAGAGGCCCAGATGCTAGTCCTAACACAGGTCCTGAGAATGTGTGTAACTATGGCCCCGCTGCCGTCGATATCTAATGTCCTGACACTATCCTGAGCTCATTTCCTGACTCATCTCTTACCAAGGTCCTGAAACTATCCCTAAGTAAGCCCTGACGCTGTCCCTAATTGAGACCCTCAGGCTGTCCGTAACAGAGGCCCTGATAATGGCTTTAGCAAAGCCCCTGTGGCCGATCCTACCGAGACCCTTATGCTGCTCCTAAGTCATGCCCTGATACTGTCCCTAGCTAAGGCCCTGACACAAGGCCTCACTCAAACCCTGTCGCTCTTCCCGAGTCCGGATCTGACGCTGTACCTACCTGAAGTCCTGACACTGGTCCTAAATTAGGCCCTGATGCACTAACTAACTGAAGTCTTGGCACTATTCCTAAGTCATGTCCTGACACTATCCCTAGACCTTAACCTATCCTTGCCTTTAACAAATGTTCAGCCTCTTTCGGTAATTAAATCCCTGATGCTGTCGCTAAATAAGGCCCTGAAATTAGTCCCGAGGCCATGAGGCTGCCCCTAACTGAGGCCTGGAGGCTGGCCTAACTCAGGCCCTGACACAACACCTAACTCAGTCCCTGACACTGTACCTAAATAAGGCTCTGATGCTGTCCCTACCTGAAGCCCTGACACTGGTTCTAATTAAGGCCCTGATACTCTCAGTGACTAAGGTCTTGACACTACCCCTACCTAGGTCATTTCCTGACACGAACCCTAAACTTCACCCTAAGCCTGTCTCTTGCAACTGTCCGGCCTCTTATGCTAACTGAAGCCCTTATGCTGTGCCTAATTCAGGCCCTGAATTTAGTCCCAAGGACGTGACACTGTCCCTAATTGAGGCCTAGATGCTCTTCCTAAATCTGGCCCAGAACCTGACACTGTCTCTAACTAAGAATCTGTCCCTAATATTCCGGCCCTGCTGCCGGAATCTGTTCCTAATATAGGCCCTGCTGCCGGCAATAACTAAAATCCGGGCACTATCCTGAGCTAATATCCTGACGCATCTCTAAGCAAGGCCTGACACTGTCCCTAAGAAAGCCCTGTCACTGTCCCAAAGTGAAGGCCTGAGGCTGTGCCTAACTCAGGCCCTGAAGCTATGCCTAACTGAGGCCTTGACGATGTGACCACCTCAGGCCTGATCATGTCTTTAACTAAGATCTTATTGCTAACCCAACAAAGGCCCTGATGCAGCTCCTACATCATGCCTTGACAGTGTCCCCAGGTAAGGGCTTGACTCTAGACCTCACTCAGGTGCTGTTGCTCTCCCTTAGTCAAGCACTGGAGCTGTCTCTACCTGAAGCCATGATACAGGTTCTACATAAGACCCTGATACTCTCAGTTTCTAAGGTCTTGACACTATACCTAGGTCATTTCCTGACACGATCCATAAACTTTACCCTAAACCTAGCCCTAGAAAATGTCTGGCCTCTGATGCTAATTAAAGCCCTTACTCTGTGCTTAACACAGACACTGAATTTATGCTCAAAGCCATGACACTGTCCGTAACTGAGACCTAGATGCTCGTCCTAAATCCGGCCCAGAACTGTCCCTCACTAAAGCCCTAACACTATTCCATATCAGGCCCTGACACAGTACCTAACAGAGGCCCAGATGCTAGTCCTAACGCAGGCCCTGACACTATGTGTAACTATGGCCCTGCTGCCTTCAATATCTAATGTCCTGACATTATCCTGAGCTAATATCATGACCCATGTCTTACAAGGTCCTGAAACTCTCCCAAAATAAGCCCCGACGCTGTCCCTAAGTGAGGCCCTGAGGGTGTCCCTATCAGAAGCCCTGAGAAGATCTTTAACGAAGACCATAATGCTGATCCTACAAAGGCCCTTATACTACTCCTACGTCGTGTCCTGACACTGTCCCTCACACAGGCCCTAAAGATAGGCCTCAGTGAGGCCCTGTTGCCGTACCTAAGTTAGGATCTGATGCTGTCGCTACATCAAGCCCTGACACTGGTCCTGATTAAGGCCCTGACACTGGTCCTAACTAAGGCCCTGATGCTCTCAATAACTGAGGTCTTCACGCTATCCCTAGATCATTTCCTGACCCTATCCCTGATCAGGAAGCTGACTGTGTCCCAAGCTAATTTCTTGCCTCTTGTCCTCACTGAAGCCCTGATGCTCTCCGTAACTAAGGCCCAGACTAGTCCTAACTAAGTCTCTGACACTGTCTCTAACTAAGGCCCGGAATCTGTCCCTAATACAGGCCCTGCTGCTGTCAATAACTAAAATCCAGATACTATCCTGAGTTAATAATCTGACCCTTTTCTAACCAAGGTCTTGACACTGTCCCTAAGAAAGCCCTGTCTCTGTCCCTAAGTGAAGGCCTGAGGCTGTGCCTAACTCTGGCCCTGAAGCTATGCCTACCTGAGGCCTTGCCGCTGTGACTACCTCAGGCCCTGATCATGCCGTTAACTAAGACCCTCTTGCTTACCCAACAAAGGCCCTGATGCACCTCCTACATCATGCCCTGAGAGTGTGCCCAGCTAAGGGCCTGACGCTAGGCCTCACTCAGGCCCTGTTGCTCTCCCTAAGTCAAGCACTGGAGCTGTCTCTACCTAAAGCCATGATACTGTTTCTACATAATGCCCTGATACTCTCAGTGACTAAGGTCTTGACACTCTCCCTAGGTCATTTCTTGACATGATCCGTAAACTTTACCCTAAACCTAGCCCTAGCAAATGTCCGGCCTCTTATGCTAATTGAAGCCCTTACTCTGTGCCTAACACAGACACTGAATTTAGGCCCAGGGCCATGACACTGTCCCTAACTGAGGCCTAGTTGCTCGTCCTAAATCCGGCCCAGAACTGTCCCTCACTAAAGCCCTAACACTATTCCCAACTCAGGCCCTGACACGGTACCTAAAAGAGGCCCAGATGCTAGTTCCTAACGCAGGCCCTGACATTGCGTCTAACTAAGGCCCTGCTGCCGTCAATACCTAAAATCCTGAGATTATCCTGAGCTAATATCCTGACACATGTCTTACCAAGGTCCTGAAACTGTCCCAAAGTAAGATCTGACTTTGTCCCTAAGTGAGGCCCTGAGGCTGTCCCTATCAGAGGCCCTGAGCATGTGTTTAATGAAGACCCTTGTGCTGATCCTACAAAGGCCCTTATACTACTCCAACGTGATGCCCTGACACTGTCCCTAATTCAGGCCCTAAAGATAGTCCTCACTTAGTCTTGTTGCCGTACCTTAGTTAGGCTCTGACCCGTCCCTGCCCTACATCAAGCCCTGACACTGGTCCTGATTAGCTCCTCACACACTGGTCCTAACTAAGGCCCTGATGCTCTCAATAACTAAGGTCTTCACGCTATCCCTAGCTCATTTCCTGACACTATCCCTGGCCTGGAAGCTGACTCTGTCCCGACCTAACTTCCTGCCTCTTATCCTCAGTGAAGCCCTAATGCTCTCCTCTAACTAAGGCCCAGATTAGTCCTAACTAAGGCCCTGACACTGTCTCTAACTAAGGCCCGAAATCTATCCCTAATATAGGACCTGCTGCCGGCAATAACTAAATCCGGACACTATCCTGAGTTAGGATCTGACCCATTTCTAACCAAGGTCCTGACACTGTCCCTAAGAAAGCCCTGTCTCTGTCCCTAAGTGAAGGCCTGAGGCTGTGCCTAACTCAGGCTCCTGAAGCTATGCCTAACTGAGGCCTTGAAGCTGTGACCAACTCAGGCCCTGATCATGTCTTTAACTAAGACCCTATTGTTGACCCAACAAAGGCCCTGATGCAGTTCCTACATCGTGCCCTGACAGTGTCCCCAGCTAAGGGTCTGATGCTAGGCCTAAATCAATATTAGTAAGTATAAGTAAGTATACTGCGTGTCTACATGCAAAAGCGGGCCTGATGGCACAAGGCGTTTTTCCCATTTTGAAAGTTCTATTCATGGGGCCTTGAATTCCCCGGAGAGGCATACTGTTCACGGCTCTGTAGAAACTGTAGGTTTGGCTCTGGGAAGAATGGGGTTTTCTCTACTAAAACATGGTGCTTCCAAGGCCTGGTTGGGAGCTGTTGCTGCCACTCTCTATACCTACGTGAAGACCAAAAGTCAGCCGTTGCCTCAAGGTAAGTCCCTGAATTGCCCTGCTGAAGCGGAGGGCATGCAGCAGTTTCAAAATGGACGTCGTCGCAGTGCAGGAAGGCTTTTTTTTTTTTTTCTTTGTACACGGGCCTCTCACTGTTTGTGTCTCATCCCGTTCCGGACAGAGACTACAGACGCGCAGGCTCAGCGGCTCTTGGCTCTCGGGTCTATTCACTCCGGGGCATGTTGGAACTTCCCGGTCCGGGGCACGAACTCGTGTCTCCTGCATCGGCAGGCAGACCCTCCACCACTGCGCCACCAGGGAAGCCCGAAGTTCTGCATTAGTTTAACGTTAGGACACTTTTCCGGACACATAGAACACTCGCGTGGGCACCCTATTCCCTGCAAGGACACTGAGTAGCGGCAGGCTCCACTGTTCTGCTCAGAAACATCCAGGCCCGGAAGCCATTCCCAGTCACTCTATGTATGCCGAGTGTAGGGAAACACACTGCACTCTTCCTTGGGACAGCTAGATTTCCTCAGCACGCCAACAGCTCCAGGAAGTCTGTTCTCGTTCACGTCCTACATGCCATATAGAAGTCTTCCTCTTGCCCTCATCTGAGTCTGCACCTGGAAAAACCATCTGCTTCGCATTCCTTTCTAAGAACTCATACTCGAAGACACCATACCCATGAGGACATAGCCGGCATGCATTCCTACTGTAATTAAAGCAGAGCTCTTCCTGTTAACTGCAGCATTTAAGAAGAGACTAAGGACTCGAGAGCCTACTTAGAGCGTTCTCTGGATGAGGGAGTTCCCTGCATGTTGAACACCCTGTGAAGAAAAGTTGATTCAGGGGGGGGGACTAGTGTGTAGACTAGAGCCTCCTTTGACTTGTGAGAAAACACATAAGGGTATAGGCTGCATGTTCACTGGAAATGGGGGCCAGATCACAGAAATCTTCCCTGTCTCATTTATTTCCCCCCTTTTTTTTGGCAATATGCGGGCCTCTAACGTTGTGGCCTCTCCCGTTGCAGATCACAGGCTCCAGAAGCCCAGCGCCCAGTGGCCTGGCTCACGGGCCCCGCCGCTCTGCGTCCTGTGGCATTTTCCTCAACTGGGCTACAAACCCGTGTCAACGACTTCGGCAGGCGGACTCTCAACCACTGTGCCACAGGGAACCCCGCTTGCCCATTTTGAAAGGTCCATCATGCTGTCTGGAAACTTCCTAAAGTACAGGTTTCTAATGGCCTGTAGTAAGTGTAGGCAGTACTCTGGGAACAAAGGAATTTTCCGCTAAATATACAGGGTGCTACCGTAGCCTGTTTAGGAGCAGGCATATGATTATAGGCCTAACTTGAGCCTGCCTTGGTTGACGCAGTTCGCTAAACGGCAGGACAACCTGCGAATAGAAGTTCATTCAGGGAAGGACCCATTGTGTATCTTGTGGGTAGAAAGGCTGCTTGTGTTCCACTCTGCAACTAATGGAGACTTCTTCGTGTAACACTGGCAGTGTTTCGGGTAGAGAGGAAAGCTTATGCTATAGCCTTAACTAGAGCCTGGTCTTGTTGAGGCAGTTTGCTACACGCAGAAGGCCCTCCGAAAGAAGTTGATTCATGTAAGGGCCCATTATGACCTTGTGTGTCCTTTAGAAATCTTAAATTTACAGGTAAAATGTATACTGCGTGTCTACCTGCAAATGTGGCCTGATGGCACAAGGCTATGTTTCCCATTTTGAAAGTTCTATTCATGGGGCTTGAATTTCCCGGAGAGGCATACTGTTCACGGCTCTGTAGAAACTGTAGGCTTGGCTCTGGGAAGAAATGGGGTTTTCTCTACTAAAACATGGTGCTTCCAAGGCCTGGTTGGGAGCTCATGCTGCTATTCTCTATACCTACGTGAAGACCAAAAGTCACCGTTGCCTCGAGGTAAGATCCCTGAATTGCCTGCTGAAGCGGAGGCATGCAGCAGTTTCAAAATGGACGTCGTCGCAGTGCAGGAAGGCTTTTTTTTTTTTTTTTTCTTTGTACACGGACAACTGGGCCTCTACTGTTGTGGCCTCTCCCGTTCTGGAGCAGAGACTACAGACTCGCAGGCTCAGCGGCCTTGGCTCTCGGCCTATTCACTCCGGGCATGTTGGAACTTCCCGGTCCGGGGCACGAAAGCTCGTGTCTCCTGCATCGGCAGGACCCTCGCACCACTCACCACGGCGCGGAACCAGTCAGGAAGCCCCTAAGTTCTGCATTAGTTTAACGTTAGGACACTTTTCCGGACACATAGAACACTCGTGTGGGCACCCTATTCCCTGCAAGGACACTGAGTAGCGGAAGGCAGGCTCCACTGTTCTGCTCAGAAACATCCAGGCCCGGAAGCCCTTCCCAGTCACTCTGTGTATGCTGACAGTAGGGAACACACTGCACTCTTCCTTGGGACAGCTAGATTTCCTCAGCACGCCAACAGCTCCAGCAAAGTCTCTTGTTCACATCCTAACATGGCCATAGAAGTCTTCCTCATTGCCCTCATCTGAGCTGCACCTGGATAAACAATCTCTTCTTCGCAGTTTTTCTAAGAACTCATAACAGAAGACACGATCCAACAGGAGATAGCCTGCATGTCATTCCTACTGTAATTAAAGCAGAGTCTCTTCCTGTTAAAACTGTAGCATTTAAGAAGAGACTAAGGCCCAGAGAGCCCTACTTAGAACTTTCCTTGGATGAGGGAGATTCGCTTGGGAGGGGAGACTAATGTCTACCTGCAAATGCGGACCTGTTGGCACAAGCCGTGTTTCCTAATTAGTCCCAAGGCTGTGACACTTTCTCTAACTAGGCCTGCATGGCTCGTCTTAAGTCAGGGCATAATGTTGTCTGTATCTAAGGCCTG